>NW_027331954.1:3992152-4292152 GCF_048418815.1 Hemitrygon akajei
GGTACAGAGCAGCCGCTTCCCTCTCACGCACAATGTGTGTTACAGAGCACAGAGACAATGACAGCTTATCCGTTCCATAGCCTCAGACATCAGAGACGTTCAGTCCCACACTGAGCCCAAGACCCAGATACACATTTCCAATACAACTGTTGCACTGAACCACGGGCAGTCAACCTTCCCATTGTATTCTGTACACAGTGTGCTAAAGGCAGGCAAACAGACCCAGAACTCACATTCCCACCCGGGTTATGGGATGACAGCAACAACAGCGTTGGCAGCGTGAGTCGAAGAAAGGAGAATCAGATTGAACGAAGGGAAACGATGAATGTGGTGTAGGGGGACTTGAAAAGAGTTCCTGATATGCACATGGGATTGTGGGTAATACACTTGTGTGGACTCAGATGCAATCGGCGTGTCAAAGGCAGAGAGAGGGGATAAATGGGCCACTTTCGATTTCGGATGCAGTGACCAGTTGGGTGACACCGGCATTGGTCCGAGACCACAGCTCTTCCCAGTCTATTATATCCATGTTTGTTGCTGTTACAGAGCTTGGTGGCATGTTCAGTAGTGAGCAGGGTTCGGAGAGAGTTTGGGGATGTCAAATGAAGTGAATGAGTGAGGATTTGGCAGATGGATCGAATGCGGAGAAAGCTGAGACCATCTATTCCGAGGGATACAAACTAGAAATGCCATTTTAACGTGATGGCACAGTGAAATGTTCAGAGGGACCTAGGGGTCCTTGTTAAGAATTTACTAAGAGTTAAAATTCAGGTACATGGACAGATAAACAGTATTTTGTTCTGTAATACAGGAGGATTGGAGAAGAGGGACAGAGATGTGTTACTGGGAATTGGCTTATAGGGTTCTGGTGAGAAAACGGCTTTTCTCAGGAAAGATATCACTGCAACAGAGAGTCTGCAGGGACTATTATAGCCCTAATTTGGCAAGTTCAGGAGATAGCAGGCTGTCTGTGTGAGGGGAGAGTAAGTGAGCTGTGTCTGTATTCTCTGGAATTGTCAGGAATATTGTTGGATTCTTTCAGATAGTTTGGATTGATGTGTCCCCTGATTGCGAATTCAGATACCATGGGTCGCAGGCTGAGATTGAAGGAACTGATTTTCAGTCCAGAGCGGAAAAAAAATTTCTTTCATCAGAGATTATTTCTCCAGTCAGAAAATATAACTTGGAGACAGGAAGCGAAAAATCAGTCTGTGATGTTGGGTTAATATGATTAAGCCAGTCATGGCTTTTGTCCTGTAAACTAATAAACTAATCCATCTGCCTGCATGTTGTTCAGATTTTTCCCTTCTCAGTCTATTTATTTGCCTCAGAAACTTATGAATACCATTGCTTTATCTGCCTCCGACACCACCCCAGAAATGCAATCCAAACACCCGCAACTCTGGGCTTTGGTTTAGTTTAAATATTTCCCCGCACATCTCCTTTGAACGCTTTCCCCTCTCACCTTAACCGAATGTTCTCGGGTATTCGGTGTTTTGATGCTCTGAGAAGGATTACAGCTGGCTACTGTATTTATGACTTTTATAAGCCTCACTGCATCCCCTGGGCGGCCGCCATTCTGGAAGGAATAACACAGGTTCGTGAAAATCCTCCTTGTAGATCTCCTCCCTATATACCTCGTCCAATTCCTTTCCAAATACTTCCTTTTATGACAATAGTGATCCTCTTAGTTCCCGGCTTGGCTTCCGTCACTCCGAAAAGAACAATGCAAGTTGGTGCAACTCCTCCTTCTAGATCTCCTCCGAAATGTCCTCCTTATAATCTCTTCTGTAGTCTTTCCAAATCCTCGGTACCATTCGTACTTCGAGCGACTGAAGCTAAATGCTCCAGATGCAACCCGACCGGAGTTCTCCAGAAAACCAGATCTTTCTGGTCAAGGAGGAACCCACGGGAGTGGGCTGGGTCTGCGAAGTCCCGAATAGCAGGAGATGGGAGATCTGCTGGAGGATGACTAGCTGCTTGTTCATCACCGGGCAGGTGGACACCGTGTCCTGACGGAGTGAAGAGCCTCGGCTAATACTCGTAAATGATCAGGCTATTGAGTCAGAGGAGATATTTTCATTCTTCTAACAACGAACTCACGTCAAGGACTCTACAGGTTTTACTTCATAATTATTGTCAAGTTTTTTTTTATTCGCACCGTTTCTGTCGTACTTGTTTTATCTGGGTCTGTTGTATGAGGATATTCATTACTCCATTGTGTTTCTTCGTACTTCCTGTATAAACCTGCAAGAACATGGATCTCAGGGTCGTAATGATGAGTCATAAGTGCCTTGACAATAAATTGACCTTCAACATTGAACTTCGCAGAGGATAGCTTCTGAGTATAGATTGAGTAAGGTGGGGCTTTTCTCTTTGGAGGGAAGCTGGATGAGACGTTTTGAAAGAGGGATGCAAATTTTAGGATGGAAGGAGGTGCCAAAGTAAGAGGCGATATTGACATAAGGTAAAGAGCAGAATTCTCTGTCGGTGAGCTCTTTGAATCCAGAACCACAATCCTAATAGTAGTACATGGTGATGGAGAAAAATGCATCTCCTAACAAGTTAAGTTCCTGAGCAGGACCAGAGAAAAGTCTGAATCCAGGAAGCGGGACCTTGCAGTGTCAGAGGTTACAGCGGGAAACTGATAGGATGCAAAACGGTGCTGAAAAGTGGCACATGGTGTTCAACCCAAATAGGTGTGAGGTGGTTCATTTTGGTATGTGAAATATGATGGCAGAAATTAATATTAATGATAAGACTGTTGGCGATGTGGAGGGTCAGAGGGATCTTGGGGTCAGAGTCCATAGGACGCTCAGAGCAGCTGCGCAGGGTGACTCTGTGGTTACGAAGACATACGGTATATTGGCGTTCATTTATCGTGTAATTTAATTTAGGAGCCGAGAGGTAATGTTGCAACTATACAAGACCCTGGTCAGACCCTACTTGGAGTACTGTGCTCAGTTCTGGTTCCCTCACTACAGGAAGATGCGGATGCCATAGAAAGGGTGCAGAGGAGATTTACAAGGATATTGCCTGGATTGGGGGCATACCTTATTAAAACAGGCTGAGTGAACTCGGCCTTGTCTCCTTGGAGCGCCAGAGTATAAGAGGTGACCTGATAGAGGTGTATAAGATGATGAGAGGCATTGATCATATGGATAGTCAAAGGCTTTTTCCCCAGGGCTGAAATGATTGCCACAAGAGGACAGAGGTTTAAGGTGCTTGGGAGTAGGTACAGAGGAGTTTTCAAGGGGTAAGTATTTTTAAGCAGAGAATGGTGAGTGCGTGGAATGGGCTGCCGGCAACGGTGGTGGAGACGGATACGGTAGGGCCTTTCAAGAGACTTTTGTATAGGTACATGGAGCTTAGTAAAACAGAGAGCTATGGGTAAGCCTAGTAATTTCTAAGTTAGGGACACGTTCGGCACAACTTAGTGGCCAAAGCGCTTGTATTGCGCTGTAGATTTTCTATGTTACTATGTTTCTGTCATTTAGTTGAGGTTATAACTCTGATTAGGCCTTTGAAGAACAGGCGAACTCACCTATAATCACCTATTTTTGTCTCCTTCCCTTCTGAAAGCGGAGGAACATTTGCCATTTTCCAGCCTGCTGCAACAATTCCAGAATTTAGTGATTCTTCAACGGTCATTGCTAATAACTTCAGGATCGCCTCAACTACCTCATTCAGAAGCCTAGTGTGCAGACGATCTTTTCCAGGTGACTTATCTACCAGCATCCTAAACACCTACTCATTAGCAAGAGCAATCGCACCCACTCCGGCACTCCACATTATACTGCTGGTGTATTTCACAGTGAAGGCTGAGGCATAATAGTTATTGAGTTCATCAGATATTCCTTTGACCTGTATAACTCACTCACCAGTGTCATTGTACAGTGGCCATTATAATTTCTTGCTTCTCTTACACTGTATATTTGATAAAGTATTTTGGTTTATTCCTTTATGTATCTGACTTGATTAACCAGACATTTCATTTTTCTATCTTTACTGTACATTGGGTGTTAGACGGTGCTCATTATTCGATTTTTCTTTGTCTTGGGGAGCATCTGCGCTGGCAGCGTCGTGTTGATACTGAGCAGGATTTGAACACATCAGTTCCCATGTCCTCATTTGTTCTATGGTGCACAGCAGTAATCTCTCTCTCTCTCTCTCTCTCTCTCTCTCTCTCTCTCTCTCTCTCTCTCTCTCTCCTCTCTCTCTCTCTCTCTCTCTCTCTCTCTCTCTCTCTCTCTCTCTCTCTCTCTCTCTCTCTCTCTCTCTCTCTCTCTCTCTCTGTCTCTCTCTCTCTCTCTCTCTCTCTCTCTCACACACACACACTCACAACTATAAATAAACGAAAAGGTACTCTGTCGTCATTCGTAAAACCGTTAGGAATCTGTTACTGAAAGATACCAACATACCAACAATAAGAGGATTCAGACTCCCAGGACACATGTTGTGGAAAGATGAACTGGAAAAACTCAGAATCTCTGGAAACATCGAGGAGAACAACCCGAGAGGAAGAGCTCAGCTTATAGACAATAGACAATAGGTGCAGAGGTAGACCATTCGGCCCTTCGAGCCTGCACCGCCATTTTGAGATCATGGCTGATCATCTACTATCAATACCCGGTTCCTGCCCTGTCCCCATTTCCTTTGATTCCCCTATCCATAAGATACCTATCTAACTCCTTCTTGAAAGCATCCAGAGAATTGGCCTCCACTGCCTTTCGAGGCAATGCATTCCAGACCCCCACAACTCTCTGGGAGAAGAAGTTTTTCCTCAACTCTGTCCTAAATGACCTACACCTTATTCTCAAACCATGCCCTCTGGTACTGGACTCTCCCAGCATCTGGAACATATTTCCTGCCTCTATCTTGTCCAATCTCTTAATAATCTTATATGTTTCAATCAGATTCCCTCTCAATCTCCTTAATTCCAGCGTGTACAAGCAGAATCTCTCTAACCTCTCTGCGTAAGACAGTCCAGACATCCCAGGAATTAACATCGTGAATCTACACTGCACTTCCTCTACAGCCAGGATGTCCTTCCTTAACCCTGGAGACCAAAACTGTACACAATACTGCAGGTGTGGTCTCACCAGGGCTCTGTACAAATGCAAGAGGATTTCCTTGCTCTTCTACTCAATTCCCTTTGTAATAAAGGCCAACATTCCATTAACCTTCTTCACTGCCTGCTGCACTTGCTCATTCACCTTCAGTGACTGATGAACAAGGACTCCTAGATCTCTTTGTATGTCTCCCTTACCTAAGTCTACACCGTTCAGATAATAATCTGCCTTCCTGTTCTTACTCCCAAATGGATAACTTCACACTTATTTACATTAAACGTCATCTGCCAAGTATCCGCCCACTCACCCAACCTATACAAGTCACCCTGAATTCTCCTAACATCCTCCTCACATGTCACACTGCCACCAAGCTTAGTATCATCAGCAGATTTGCTGATGTTATACTCAATGCCTTCATCTAAATCGTTGACGTCAATTGTAAGCAGCTGCGGTCCCAATACCGAGCCCTGTGACACCCCACTAGTCACCACCTGCCATTCCGAGAAACACCCATTCACCGCTACAGTTTGCTTTCTATCTGCCAACCAGTTTTCTATCCATGTCAATGTCCTACCCCCGATGCCCTGAGCTTTGATTTTACCCACCAATCTCCTATGTGGGACCTTATCAAATGCCTTCTGAAAATCGAGGTACACTACATCCACTGGATCTATCCCGTCTAAATTCCTGGTTACATCCTCGAAAAACTCCAACAGATTAGTCAAGCATGATTTACCCTTGGTTAATCCATGCTGGTTCGGCCCAATCCTATCACTGTTAGCTAGATATGCCATTATTTCATCCTTAATAATGGACTCTAGCATTTTCCCTACCACCGATGTCAGGCTGACAGGTCGATAGTTCTCTGTTTTCTCCCTCCCTCCTTTCTGAAAAAGTGGGATAACATTAGCCATTCTCCAATCCTCAGGAACTGATCCTGAATCTAAGGAACATTGGAAAATGATTGCCAATGCATCCGCAATTTCCAGGGCCACCTCCTTTAGTACCCTAGGATGCAGACCATCTGGACCTGGGGATTTGTCAGCCTTCAGTCCCATCAGTCCTCTCATCACCGTTTCCTTCCTAATGTCAATTTGTTTAATTTCCTCTGTTACCCTATGTCCTTGGCCCATCCATACATCTGGGAGATTGCTTGTGTCTTCCTTAGTGAAAACAGATCTAAAGTGCTCAATAACTTCTTCTGCCATTTCTCTGTTTCCCATAACAATTTCACCCAATTCATTCCTCAACGGCCCAACATTGTTCTTAACTATCTTCTTTCTCTTCACAGACCTAAAAAAGCTTTTGCTATCTTCCTTTATATTCCTGGCTAGCTTGCGTTCGTACCTCATTTTTTCTCCCCGTATTTCCTTTTTAGTTAAGTTCTGTTGTTCCTAAAAAACTTCCCAATCATCTGTCCTCCCACTCGCCTTAGCTCTGCCATACTTCCTTTTTTAAATGCTATGCAATCTCTGACTTCCTTTGTCAACCACTGTGGACCCTTTCCCCCCTTTGAATCCTTCCTTCTCTGGGGGCTAAACTGATTTTGCACCTTGTGCATTTGTCCCAAGAATACCTGCCATTGCTGTTCCACTGTCTTTTCTGTTAGGCTATCCGTACAGTCAACTTTGGCCAGCTCCTCCCTCTTGGCTCCACAGTTTCCCCTGTTCAACTGCAACTCTGACACGTCCGAGCTGCCCTTATCCTTCTCAAATTGCAGATAAAAACTTATCATATTATGATTGGAGCGTAGAAGGTTGAGGGGGGATTTGATCGAGGTATTTAAAATGTTGAGAGGGATAGATAGAGTTGACGTGAATAGGCTGTTTCCATTGAGAGTAGGGGAGATTCAAACGAGAGGACATGATTTGAGAGTTAGGGGGCAAAAGTTTAAGGGAAACACGAGGGGGTATTTCTTTACTCAGAGAGTGATAGCTGTGTGGAATGAGCTTCCTGTAGAAGTAGTAGAGGCCAGATCAGTTGTGTCATTTAAGGTAAAATTGGATAGGTATATGGATAGGAAAGGAGTGGAGGGTTATGGGCTGAGTGCGGGTAGGTGGGACTAGGTGAGATTAAGAGTTCGGCACGGACTAGGAGGGCCGGAATGGCCTGTTTCCGTGCTGTGATTGTTATATGGTTATATGGTTATATGATCACTACCTCCTAATGGCTCCTTTACTACAAGTTCGTTTATCAAATCCTTTTCATTACATAACACTAAATCCAGAATAGCCTTGTCCCTGGTCGGCTCTTGTACAAGCTGTTCCAAGAATGCATCCCGTAGGCACTCTACAAACTCCCTGTCCTGTGGTCCAGCACCAACCTGATTCTCCCAGTTCACCTGCATGTTGAAATCCCCCATAACTACTGCGACATTACCTTTGCCACATGCCAATGTTAACTCGCTATTCAACGCACCCAATATCCATGCTACTGTTCGGTGGCCTGTAGTCAACACCCATTTGGGTCCTTTTGCCCTTACTGTTCCTCAGTTCTATCCACACAGACCCTACTTCTCCTGACCCTATGTCCCCCCTTGCAAAGGATTGAATCTCATTCCTCACCAACAGGGCCACCCCACCCCCTCTGCCCACATTTCTGTCCCTACGATAGCACGTATACCCTTGTACATTCATTTTCCAGGTCTGACCTCCCTGCAGCCATGTCTCCGTTATCTCAACAACATCATAGTTACCCATTCGCACCTGGGTTTCAAGTTCGTCCGCCTTATTTCTGACAATTAGTGCATTCAGATATAGAATTTTTAGCCCATTTCTCCTCTCTCTGTTTGAATCGCTGCCTATTGTGCTTAACCCAGCTCCCCGAACTCCCATCAGGCTATATGCCCCTAGAATTTTGTTGTCCTTCCTAAATTTATGTACGTCAAAGGACTAGCCACGTGGCTACACATCGAGGAATTTGAATTCATCCAAAGAACGAGGGATAGATCTGTATGGTAAACCATGGTCACCAACATCCGCATCGGATATGGTACCTACACAGACTGGACGATAGTTCAAAGTGGCAGAGAGGAGCAGAAACGACAGGGAGAGACAGAAAAAAAAGAGAAAAGGAGGGAGAAGAGACGGACGGGTAATGTCGGCAGGAGGAGTGTTTCATGGAGAGGAAAATACACTCCATGATCAGACATTTTTGACTTATCGGAAAGCAGAGGAAAAAGTTCCGTCCAGGCTTCAATTTGATTGGAGCGGCAGCTGAGATGCAGAGGGGATGCTGAGTCCCGTGAAGCGGCCGGGATCAGCTGTAAACAGCTGTTCTGTAACTCTAAGGCAACGCGCACAAAATGCTGGAGGAACGCGGTAGACCAGGCAGCCACAATGGAAAAGAGTCGGAGGCGGAGTTAAGATGGCGTTAAACGGCGACTCCTTTGCTTGCATCTTCGGAAACAGCTTTATTTCCTTCGTTAATATCTTTAGTTTTCCCTTTCAAGTTTCGTGTGCAGACTCTGACCGGGAGTTACACACAGACTTCAGTTATTTGAGGGAATGGGACAGGTTCTTCGGGTTTTAGGACCGACCGTTGATGTTCGCCACGGCAAGGGTTCGGCCTTGTGTGTAACACAGGTAGTATCGACCCTCGGATCGAGGGTCAGTGCAACAGCAGGGGACCCGTGTGTCGTCGGGATATCGGGAAATCGGAAAATCGATCGCTGTGGGCCGACAACCCGAGATCTTTGCGATCTTCAGGCGCACAACTCGTAAACAGCGAAAATACGGACTGGTGAACATTGTAAGACAGCGGGTTGTTTTTATGTCTCCCGCTCGCTGTGGAAATGGGGGACACCGGGATCTCCCTTATTAGGGAGAGAAAGAACCTGTGGTTTGTGGAATACCGGATGAAATGCAATAATCTTTGGGGTAGTTACAAGTCAGTGTCTTTGTTGTCGCCTTGTTCACGCTTGTACTCGGTACAGTAGCGGGTGCGCGTTTTTGCTGGGGAGAGGGGAGAGTTTTGCTGGGGTGGGGGATTTGGGGTTTACATTTAACTGTCGTTCATTCTTTGAGACACTTCTCTGTTTCCATAGATGTTTGCGAAGAGAAAGCATTTCAGGATGTATATGATATACATTTCTCTGACATTAAATTGGACTTTGAACCTTTGGGTAAACAGTCGAATTTCCGGGCCCACTGTGTGATTGTGACTGATTATGCGTGTGTGTTGTTTTATATTTAGAGAGAATGCAGATCTTCTTGTTTGGTAACTTTGCTCATCACATTGCTAACCTTTACCCACAAGTCGGGGTATAGAAAAGGGAGCAGGAAGGCAGCTAAATTCTAATACTTTAAGACATTTATTTGTAACCTTTCATGAGATTCAAAATCCAATTCAGTGGGTATTTCACGGCATTTTTCAGTTCTCCTCGGAATTTGCTCTGAGTCAGGGCGTAAATACACGTGTTGGTGCAGGTACTGAGAACCTGGAGTATTCCCGATACCTTTTCTACGATATAACGGGGATCCGTGACAGAATAAGAAACAGCACTCTTTGAAATCCGTTTATAGATATAAAATACCACCTGCGGTACCCACAACAATATGAAACTACCGGTAATGCTGAAGAGCAAAACGATGGATTTGCGCCTGTTCTCCAACTCCCGGTCCTTGTCATTCTCTCCACTCTTTTGTCCTCGGAGCCCCCTGCGGGCTCGACCGGCCGCCAGGATCCGCCTGACGGTCAGAATATTGAACAACAACATCAGACAGAATGGGACACAAGGGGTTAAAGTGCGGTGAAATATCGTAAATGCCGCCCATGAGGGGGAGTTCCTGTAGCTCGGTGTATAAACACAATACCATGGTACACCAGCAATTATTATTGAAGGCTGGTATGCAAAGCTCCATGGGACACTCTCCAAACAGGCCAGCACACTCACTGTCCCGATAACCACAGCCGCCGTCCTCTCGGTGCAATAATTTGTTTTCAGCTTCTCACAGCAAATAGCCACAAATCGATCAACGGTGAAAGCGACAGTCAGCCAGACCGAGGTCGCAGTGCTCGCAAATATCAACCAGGAACGGAGTCTGCACACAGGAGTGATGATCAGGAACGACCGGTGAAAATTATACCAAGCAGTCCACCTCAGCAGCGGATCGGAAATAACGACCAGGAGATCGGCCGCTGCCATTCCCACCATGTAGCGAGTGACACATTTGGAGAGACCGCACTTTCCGCGGGTCAGGATCACAATCGCCACCAAGTTCGCTGGAAGAGAGACAGGGAACAGCAAGATGAGAAAATACTGAGCGGAAGCCAATGCAGCAGTGTGAGGTAATCCCGTAATATTTCAACATTATTGTTGCAGTTAGCGGCCGAGAGAGTGCACAGAGCTGGCGAGGCAAACAAGGAGTTTAAATAGTAAAACAAATTCAATAAGATCTGAATATGGATTCCTTACTGATTTCCGGAATGTGATGTAGCAGCTGAAAGTCAAAATATGGCAACTATCTCCTCAGAGTCAATACTGTCTGCAACATTTTCTACCGGTCCCTTCTGCGTCTGGTATGGATGAAATACATCCAGGATGGTTGTCCATTACTGATACAGCAGCTTCCAGGGCACTTCCTGTCAAAACACCGAAGGGTGGAAGGGAAATATGAAATGCTGGAAACACTCATCCAGCAAACCGGATTATGTGGAAAAACAATTGAAGTATTTCTCCCCAGAACAGCTCTCAGAGAGCCCTCTTTCCACGCAAGCTGCCTGGGGATTAGTGTTTTCAGCCTCCCTGAGTTTGTTTCCTATTCCACCATTTGGCACCTCACTGACTTTACAACAGAACATTGACTGATTCCAATAGATACAGCGCTGTCTGTCACAACCTCACAGTCAAACATGACGCCTCCCGTTGAATCCATCACACGAAGGCAGGCCAGAGGAATTCAACGACCGGTATAAAAGAATACATTTTCCAGTGTTGGCAACTGTGAAGTAACACGTCGGTTGTGACATTTGGATCAGCAAGCTCTTCATTGTGTTGTCCATGAACGGCTTCACACGCAGTCATACAGCACACGTTTATCAAACATCCTCAGGTTTCATGCTACAACACGGAACTCCTTACACCTGGTAAAGTGTTATTTCGTGTTTGATTGTTACGCCGAACTCTGACAACTGCTCGCATACAAGTGTAGACAATCAATTGGTATAATCTCCGCAGTCTGTATAAACACAATATTTACAAATACAGTGCAGCCGCTTCAAGGCCCAAAACACAGAGACATGAACATCCCGTCACTGAACAGAAGCCGCTGTAACAACGCTGTCTACCCCGCTGAATTCCACAATGCTGGTCGACTCGGTGTATTTCTGAGGCAGTTTGTTTTTCGATCCAGATATCAGAATCCAGAAATCGGTGTTGTCATTCCACTCCTGAAATGTGGAACAGTGGGACTGACAGGTGCTAGCGAAAATAAGCGACAGAAACAGTCCCAGCATTGGAATTAAACTTCATTTCCCAACAACGACAACTGGCACTGCAGCTTACCGGGAATTCCAAATGCCGAAATAAAAGGATAGTAAACTTCTCGTATCCGCGTAATGACTGGATACACCATTTCAGTGACAATCTGTGACTTCTGTTGCTCCTGGATTCACAGCTCCGCAGACACTCTGAGCTGATACATTCGAAAAGTCCATGATTTATACGGCGGTTCGGTCTCCGGAGATAGTTTCTTAGTTACAGTCACTTGAACAAACAATTTAATTCAATCCATTGTGTCTGATATGTGTTTGGTTCGATTGAATATAATTACATCAAAATTCTTCGGCATTACCTCAGTAAAGTATCGGACAGCAAAAAGAACTGTGTGTTTACTTACAAGGAGAGATCTTTGTCACAGCTTAATGACACTTATACAGTTCACACGCGCGCGCGTGCATATTCGCATATACACACACTCTCTCACACACACACACACACACACACACACACACACGCACACACGCACGCGCGCACACACACACACACACACACACACACACACACACACACACACACACACACACACACACACACACACACAGAGTAAGTTGTGGGAAATCATGTTCCTTATTCGTGCGGAGAGAGGTTGTTTCTTTCGGAACACGAAGCAAATGTTCCCGCTCCATTTCGCGCGGTGGGGGAAGGTGGTTTGAGGATCGGGGTGTTGTTCTTCTTGGACGGGATGGTGGTTTGGGTGCGGTGTTTTTCTTTGAAATAATTCCCATAAGAACATAAGAAATAGGAACAGGAATAGGGCATTCGCCCAATTGTGTTTGCTCCGCCATTCAAACATGGGCTGATCCACTTCACCAGTCATTCCCACCCCTCTGCTTTCACCACAGATACTTTGATGCCCTGGTTCATCAAGACCCTATCTATCTCTGCCTTAATTACACCCACTGGCCTGGCCTCCACAGACGCTTGTGTCAACAAATCCCATAGATTGACTACCCTCTGACTAAATTAATTTTTCCGCATCTCCGTTCCAAAAGGACGTCCTTCTCTGCTGAAGTTCTGCCCTTTTGTCCAAGGATCCCCTACAATGGGAATGAACTTTGCCACATCTAATCTGTTCGGGTGCTTTAACAATCGGATGTTTATATGAGATCACCCCACCCCAATTCTCCTGAATTCCAGGGAATACAGCCCAGGAGGTGCCAGACGTTCACCGTACGGTAACTCTTTCATTCCTGGAATCATTCTCGCGAATCTTCTCTGAACAGGCTCCTCTGTCAGTATATTTTTTCTAAAATGAGGAGCCCAAAACTGCATACTGTACTCCAAGTGTGGTTTCAAGAGTGCCTTATTGAGCCTCATCATCACATCCCTGCTCTTATATTCTATATCTCCAGTAATGAATACCAACATTGCTTTCGCCTTCTTCACAACCGACAGTACCTGGAGGTTAACCGATGTGGTATCTTGCCCAAGGGCTTGCAAGTGTCTTTGCATCTCTGCATTTTCAATTATTTCCCGATCTAATTATCTCTAATTTTGAATTCCACCACTGTGCATGACCATTTTACTTCCCAACATTATATTTCATTTGCTCCTTCTTAGCCCAGTCCCCGATAATAACTGTCTCTCTACAGGGTCTCTGTTTGCTCAACACTACCCGCTCCTTCACCTATCTTTGTATCATCGGCAAATTTAGCCACAAATCCATTAGTACCGTCGTCCATATCATTGACATATATCGTAAAAAGCAATGGTCCGAACACCGACCCCTGTGGAACTCCACTGGTAAATGCCAGTAAGCCAGAATAGGATCCCCTTATTTCAACTCTCTGTTTTCTGTCGACCAGCCGATGCTCCACCCACTAGAATAACTTCCCTATAATCCCATGGGTCTTATATTGCTGAGCAGCCTCATGTGCGATACCTTGTCAAAAGCCTTCTGAAAATCCAAGTACACAACGTCTACTGCATCTCCTCTGTTACCCTGCTTGTAATTTCCTCAAACAATTGCAGTGGGTTTGTCAGGCAGGATTGTTCCTTTCAGGAAAAGGTTTCCACCTTCAGCAACACATATAATTAATTTTACCTGCCAAAGAACTTCCTTTATTAGAGAACCATCGTGCTCTGCCGATTTTTGAGTAAGAACTGGCACTTTTATGGAGCTGATTGTTCAAGTTATAAAAATAACTAATAATTACCATTTTCAAATTAAGCAGCTCAAATTTCATGCCAAAGTTAAACCTCCAAGACCCATCATTTAACATGTTATAAACAATAAGATATACAGCGTTTTTAATATTTAAGGGACAAAACCTGTTGCTAAATGATATAGTGAATAATAAAAAAGCAATATTTTCTCTCGTGAATTACAAAGGCATAAGAGAGGAGCTTGCCTAGCTGGATTGCAGAGGGATACTGGCGGGGATGACAGGAGAGAAACGACTGAAGTTTCTGGGAATAGTTCTCAATGCGCACGATAGATTTGCCCCGCAGAGGAAGAAGTTCCCAACTGGAAATGGTAGGAAACCATGACTGAAATGGGAGGTAAATGATTACATAATAGCTAATGAAATGGCAGAAAGGCAGATAAGTAAGTAGGAGCTTGGATGACAGAGAAGCTTCTAAATTCCAACAAAAGGCAACTACAAAGCAACAATAAGGGAAAAGATGAAATATGTCGGCAGACTGGCCGATAATATAAAGCAGAATACCAAAATTAATTTTCAGTTATTCAGAGTAAAAGGGAGGTAAGGGTTGATAATGGATCACTGGAAAGTGTTGTTGGTGTGATACTAATGGGGGACAATAAAATGGCAGATGAACATAATGAGTGCCGTGCATCAGTCTTCAGTGTGGAAAACACGAGCTGTGTCCCAGAGGGCCGTGAGTGTCAGTAGGCAGGAGAGAGTGACTTTGCTATTACAAAGGAAAATGTGCAGGTTAAGCTCAGAGTTTGAAGGTGGATGTCACCTGCACCAGGCGGACAACATCCCGCAGTCCTGAGAGTCGTTGCTGAAGAGAGAACGGCTGCATTGCTTCCAGTCTTTCAGGAATTACTTGATCCTCCATGGCCCCCGAGGACTGGCAACTTGCAAATGCCACAACATTTTTTAAGATGAGAGATTGTCAAAAGAACGGAAACCATAGGTTAGTTCGCCTATCCTGAATGGTTGGTAAAGTTTTGGAGTCTATTATTAAGGATGTTTCTGAGTACTTGGAGATTAATGATTAAATAAGTCAAAGTCAGCATGGATTCTGTCAGGGAAACCTTGACAGACAAATCTCTTAGAGTTATTCGAGGAAATACCAAGCAAGGTGGACAAAGGACAGCCATTGAACGCCATTTATCTGGATATTCAGAAGGCTTTTGATAAGGTGCCACACATGCACTCGAAAACAAATACACTCAAAACCTTCTATTGTTTTACCGTGGAGAGCATTCTGACAGGCTGCATCACTGTCTGGTGTGGCCGGGCTACTGCACAGGACCGAGTGAAACTGCAGAAGTTGTAAATCTAGTCAGCTCCACCATGGGCACGAGCCTACAAAGTACTCAGGACATCTTACGGGAGCGGGATCTCCGAAACGTAGCGCCCATTATTAAGGACCTCCAGCACATTAAACACATCCGGCTTTCCTACGATGCTCCTTTTATTGAAATATACAGGGCTCAGCATATTCACTGCTAATTGCCCAAATTGTTCATTCCTGACTTTGTCTGAGGATTGAACATCATCTTTCTCCACAACCCCTCCACAACCTGTTATGCTATTTAGGCTCCCATTTCCCCTGCAACTTTAGCTTAACCCCACACACTACCCCCACCTCCCACCATGCAGCTCTATCACCCCTTTGGGTTTCATCTCCCAGGTCAATAAAAAGGAGCTGCATACCAGGTACAAGCAAGTAGAAACAAATGGGGTACTTGTGAAGTACAGTGAATTCAAGTGAACACTTATGAAAGAAATAAAAGAAGGCATGAGGTTGTTCCAGCAGACAAGGTGAAGGAGAATCCTCAGGGATTCTGCAGATATTTTGAGAGCAAAAAGATTGCAAAGGAACAAATATTTTTTCCGGAAGATCAGAATGGTAATCCATATGAGGTAACAAAATAGATCAGGGAGATTTTTTTGCATCCGTATTTACACAGGAGACGGACACAGAGTCTGTAGAATTGAGGCAAAGCAGCCTCAACTTCATAGACCCTGTACAGATTACAGAGGCAGAGATGACTGCTGTCTCAAGGAAAATTAGCGTGGGTAAATCCCCAGGGCCTGAAAGGTTCTTCCCTAGAACCCTGCTGAAGACAAATGTAGAAATTGTCGGAGCATAAGAACAGATATTTAAATCATCCTTAGTGACAGGTGAGGTACTGGAGGATTGGAGGACAACCGATGTTGATCCGCTGTTCAAGAAAGACTCTAAAATAAACTAAGAAATTGTACGTTGGTGAGCTTGACATCAGTAGGGGGAAAGTTATTGGAACGTATGTGCAGGAACCGGAAATATATGTATTTGGATAGATGTGGACTGATTAAGGATAGACAGCATGGCTTTGTGCATGGTAGGTAATGTCTAACCAATCTTATAGAGTCTCTCGAGGAAGGTATCTGGAAAGTGGATAAAGGCAAGACAATGGATGTTGTCTACGTGGACTTTAGCCAGGCACTTGACGAAGACTCATATCGGACGTGGTTCAAGAAGGTTCAGTCACTCAGTATTCAAGTTGAGATAGTAAATTGGATGAGACACTGGCTTTGGGAGAAGCCAGAGTGTGGTAGAAGATGGTTGCCTCTTTAACTGGAGGCCTGTGACTAGTGCTTGCCAGAGAGATCAGTGCTGGAGCTTTTGTTGTTTGTCATCCACATCTGTAGTCTGGATGATAACATGGTTAGCTGGATCAACAAATTTGTGGATGAAAACATGACTAGGAATTCAGCAGACTGCAAGAAGAGTATCATGGCTTGCGGTGCAAACTGGACCAGCTAGAAAATTGTGTTGAGAAATGGAAAATGGAATTGAATGCAGATAAGTGCGAAGTGTTTCACTTTGGTAGGACCTACCAGGGTAGGTCTTACACAGTGATTGGTCGGGCATGGAGGAGTGTTGTTAAAGAAAGGGATCCGGGAATACAGTTCAATATTTCACTGAAAGTGGTGTCACAGTTCGATAGGGACGGAAAGAATGATTTCGGCACATTGGCCTTCATGAACCAAAGTGGTGAGTACAGGAGATGGATGCTATGTTGACTTTATGCAAGACATTAGTGAGGCCTAATTTTTAGTAGTGTGTGCAGCTTTGTCACCTACCTGCAGGAAAGATATAAAAGAGGTTGAAAGAGTTAAAATTCACAAGGATGTTGCCAGGTCTGGAGGGTTTGGGATGAAATTTGATGGAGGTGTACCAAAATTATGACTGTGAGAGATGGGGTAAATACATGCTGTCTTTTACCACTGAGATGGTGTGGGACTACAATTAGAGGCTTTGGGGTAAGTTTGAAAGGTGAAAAGTGGGGAACATGAGGGGAACCTTCTTCACAAAGACGGTCATCCGTGTGTGGAATGAGCAGACAGCCCAAGTGGTGCATGCGAGCTCAATTTCAACATGTAAGAGGTCTGTACAGGTAACTGGATGGCAGGGGTCCGGGATTAGACAGTTTAAATTGTTCAACACAAGCTAGATGGTAGAACATGACTGTGACAAAACCTTAAATAATACTAACATTCATTGTAATTCCTTTTAACAGCTGTGCAGACAAAGCATACATCTGAGTAGGAGACATTTAACGAAAGGTACGTTGCATCCGCAGTTTCTCTGGTTATAAGATATCCCTCCACGCCTCTCTTGTAGTGGGAAACTGCGTACGAGGCATTGCCTTCTGCCAGGTGAGTTTCCAAAGAGATCACCAGCACGTAACCCAGCACGGATGGAAAGCGTGCAGGAGAGCCGGCTGAATTCGAACTCAGGACCTATCGTCCCGAAGTCTGACACTGATGCCACCAGACATGTCAGGACATATTGACATTGCATTGAAACTGTGGCACTTTAAATTAACAGTACATAATAGAAATTCCCAGCTGCACATCTACAAAGGGTATTTGCGTGAGAGTTTTTCAGTTACTGTGGTGCCAGACACCCATGGAGCTCAGTGGGAACAGGGAATAATACCAATGGAGAGAATCAACTGAGCCAGGTCACAGATTGGAGATGGCAGAAGTGCCCCATTCTTGTAGAGACAGGAAGAGCATCAGGGGATTTCCGGGTCATTCCAGATACCAGCACTGTGCCCTTTTAGAAGATGATTTCTCTGTCTAACTTGGGTTGAACTTCACTGTAACAGTGTGATGTCAGCTCACACCTTGCCAACTCAAATGATCTCATTTGAAATGTTGTCCTACACTAATTGATGGATTTTGTAAATCTTTTTACAGGTTAAAAATGACAAGGAATTTATTTACGGGAATCTCCAGCACAATACGCCAGTTTTGCCGTCTGTGTCCAGATATTTAAGAAGTGGAGCTAGGGATTCTCTCGATCATCCTTCCTGCTGAGACTGTGGGGAGGGATTCACTCGGTCATCTGACCGACTGGCACACCCGTCATTTTACACAGGGGTAACCCATTCACCTGCTCAGACAGTGGGAATGGATTCAGTCGGTCATCTCAAGTGAAGGTACATCAGCAAGTTCACACTGGGCACGGTCATTCACCTGTTCTGTGTGTGAGAAGGGATTCCGTCGGTCTTTGCTCTGATGGACACACCAGTCAGATCTCACTGGGCAGAGGCTAGTCATCTGCTGAATTTGTGGGGAAGGATCACTCAGTCATCTGACCTAATGGCACCCCGGTCAGTTCACTCTGGAGAGAGGCCATTCACCTGCTCAGACTGTGGGAAGGGAATCACTTGTTCATCTCAACTGAAGGTACATCAGTGAGTTCACACTGGGGAGAGGCCGTTCACCTGCTCATACTGTGGGAAGGGATTCACTCCGTCATCCCACCTATGGAGTCACCAACGAGTTCACACAGGGGAGAAAGCGTTCACCTGCTCAGACTGTGGAAAGTAATTCACTCAGTTACCCAATCTACAGAGTCGCCAACAAGTTCACACTGGGGAGAATCCGGTCACCTGCTCAAAATGTGGGAAAGCATTCACTCAGTCATCTGATCTGCTGGCTCACCAACGAGTTCACACTGGGGAGAGGCCGTTCACCTGCTCAGACTGTGGGAAGGGATTCACTTGCTCATCTCAACTGAAGGTACATCAGCGAGTTCACAATGGGGAGAGGCCGTTCACCTGTTGTGAATGTGGGAAGGGATTCACTCAGTTGTCTAACCTTGTGACACACTACCGGGTTCACACTGGGGAAAAAGTTTCAATAAGCTTCATGCTGGATATTTGTCCATCACCGTTGCTGAATGCAATTTCGAGAGTGACTGTCGGTGCTGAACTCTGCAATTATTGCTGTTGCTCACCACACCCAGTTCTGCACCCTGGTCACTGGGCATGGGAGGAGTTTCTTCTGCTGCACATTCACCTTTAATGGTACTGGAGTTTAATATTCTGCAGAAGTGACAAATAAATCAATTCTATTTTGAACTCCGTCTCTGGTACTTAGTGATTTTATAACACGCCTCGTGTATAGTAGAGAGTCAACTCATGCTGGCTTGACCCTGCCAGTGATTCATTTCACGACAGTCCTTTTAAATCCTCCCCTGATGTTCATCTCTCGCACTCCCTGTGGGGATCGGTTCCAAATAGTCACCACTCTGTGGGTGAAGAGGCTTCCCTTCAAATTTCTTCAGACTGAAGAAATCAAGTTGACTGTATTTCTGTCTGAGATGTTCTTTGCCCTTCAAAGCTCTGGGCTGAGGAAGAATGACATTGGGAGTTAACCTGAAAAGCAAACTCGAAGAAATCTACAGATGCTGGAAATTCAAGCAACACACACAAAATTCTGGTGGAATGCAGCAGGCCGGGCAACATCTATCGGAAGAAGCACTGTCGATGTTTCGAGCCGAGACCCTTCGTCAGGGCTAACTGAAAGGAAAGCTAGTAAGAGATTTGATAGTAGGAGTGGGAGGGGAAATGCGAAATGATAGGAGAAGACCAGAAGGGGTGGGGTGAAGCTAAGAGCTGGAGAGATCATTGGCAAAAGGGATACAGAGCTGGAGAAGGGAAAGGATCATGGGACGGGAGGCATAGGGAGAAAGGAAGGGGGGAGGGAGCACCAGAGGGAGATGAAGAACAGGCAGAGTTCTGGGCAGAGAGAGAGAGAGAAAAAAAAATGAGAGGAAAAACTAAATATATCAGGGATGGGTTAAGAACGGAAATTAACAGAAGTTAGAGAAGTCCTTCCAGGTGAGGTGACACTTCACCTGTGAGTCGGTTGGTGTAGTATACTGTGTCCGGTTCTCCTGGTGCGGACTTTATATATTAATGAGACCCGACGCAGACTGGTAGACTGTTTCTCTGTCCGCCAGAGAAAGCAGTGTCTCCCAGTGGCCACACACTTTAATTCCACGTCCCATTCCCATACTGATATGTCTGTCCATGAACTCCACTACTGTCAAGATGAAGCCACACTCAGGTTGGAGGAACAACTCCTTATATACCAGCTGGGTAGCATCCAACCTGAAGGTATGGATATTGACTTCCGTAGAAGAAAAAGAGAATTACAGAGAGAAGGATTGTCCAAAATTGTTTAGAAAAGAACATTGGCAGGGATGACGACAGAATGGCTGGAATTTCTGGAAGCAATTTGGAAGGCACAGGATAAACCATATGTACTAAAGAGGAAGAAGTATTCCAAAGACAAGATGATACAACTGTAGCTAATGAGAAGGCAAATCCAACATAAAACCCAAAGAGAGGGCAGAAAACAGATCAAACAATGGTGGGAAGTTAGGGGATTACGATGCTTTTGGAAAGCACCAAAAGGGTACTAAGTAATTGTGAACGGAAATATGGAATGCGTAGTTATGCTATCCAGTAATAAAGAGGATACCAAATGTTTCTTCCGATACATAAAGTGTAAAAGAGGGGTGAAAGTGGATATCGGACCACTGGAAAACGAGGCTGGTGGGGAGGTAATAGGGGACAAGGAGCTGGCGGATGAACTGAATAAGTATTCTGCATCAGTCTTCACTATAGAAGATATTAGCGGTGGAAGCACAGATGTCAGTGGTCAGAAGTGTGTAAAGTTACATTACTCGGGAGAATATTCTTGTGAAACAGAAAGGTCTGAAGGCAAACACGTCACCTGGACCAGATGGTGTACACCTCAGAGTTCTGAAAGGGGTGGCTGAAGAGATTGTGGAGAAGGTCAGTAATGATATTTCTAGAAACAATGGATTCTTGTATGGTTCTGGAAGTCCGGAAATTTGGAAATATCACTCCGCTCTTCAAGAAGGGAAAGAGGTGGAAGAACAGAAATTTTAGGCCCCACCGATTGTGAAGATAATGGAGTCGGTCATTGGGGATGTGTTTTCAGGGTATTTCGAGGCACGTGATAAAATCGGCCACTCACAGCATGTTGTCTTCGACGGGAAATCTTCTCTGACAAGTATGTTGAAATTCTTTGAAGAAGTAACAAGTAAGATAGACAAAGGAGAATCGGTTGATGATGTGCTTTCAGAGTTAGGGATTAAAAAGTAAGTCTTACGGCTGGAATTAAAAGAGTCGATGAAGGGGGCAGATCTGATGGGGGTAATGCTGTTCATCAGTCTAGGGGCTGCAACAAAGACGTGGTCACCCCTGATCTTAATTTTAGATCGGGGGAAAGCCAGGAGCTCCAAGTCGAGGACAACCCCTTCTCACCTTCAGGGTGATCCTTCGCCCGAGAGCTTCAAACGGACATTACTAAACGTGCTAGGAATTTTGCAGGTCAGTTGGAAGAACAGGTGGATTCAACATATTGGGCATCTGGACAACTGCTATAACTGTGCTGTGAATGAAGCTACCAGGTACTCGCAATTTTCCAGATGTTTGGACGCGAGGCGAGGCTACACGTTAACCTCTGTTTTGGGACTGGCGGGTAGGTTTTTCACAAAAAAAAGACCTGAAGTTTGCGTCTGATAAATGGAAGAAACTGAAAAGGAACAATGAATTAGCTGAGGTCGCGGCTAGCAAGCAATATTGAGGGAATAAGAAGAAGTACGATCAGAAGGTTAGGTTTTCCCAGCTCATTCCTGGAGACGGATTCCTCTTGGGTAACCTGGGATGCATCAGTTGGTTGATCGCTCCACGGCAGCGTCCTGTGCAGTGGAGAGTCAGATGCCAAACTTAATATTTTTCCGGGTGAAACCACAAAAGGGGAATGGGTCTGTTGGGACAGACCCTCCGTAGTTTTACCTATTTGCTTTGATGTCTGATTAATCGTTCATTCATTTTCCGAAGTCTTTCCTGTCTTTCGCACTCGCGCTTACAATGTCTATCTACTCCTCAATTGCAACAGAAAACACTGGTCACTGCGTTGTTCTGAGGACCCTGCTGAGTAGCACCCCTCGCCTCGGTACATCGCACCAGTGGGTCAGGCATCTTATTTTCCCTTGGTGCTTCGTGGTGGCTCCAAACGATATCATCCCAATTACGTCGGTCGTCAGATGTTTCACGACGACCTGCAAAACCCGCATTTCTGTGACGGTAAGGGCGCTTTAACAACAGAGTCCACTACCGGGGACTTTGCTCTGATGATGGAGGCCTCCTGCTCCTCCATCTTGTTTTCCTGCTCTGTAACATCCCTGAGTAATTCAGTATAAAGACGGTAGAGGCCGCATCTTCCGGGTCATCCAAATACGTAGAGCAATCACATCATGTAACAACCCGCTCTTCACAATTTGCTCCATCGTCAGTTTCTCTAAGACAGCTGAATGCACCCTTTGTAGTTCAAATAGTGCTGCATCTTCGCCGATCTGAAAATGTAGGCAAGCAATTTAGCGTCTTCTTACTAAGTTATGTTCCTAAACTTTACCCTAAGATCGGCTGCGCTTCCAGTAGTGTCAATAACATCTTCCAGAGCTTGCAGGTAATTCGCAGATGTGGCAATATATTTTCTGCATTTAAGAAACTCGCTATATCAGCAGACGGACCGTTCAAGCTCTCTGCCAGTCTCAGTTTCCTCATATTATTCAACCAGTAACTGAGAAGTCTGCTCAGCCCAAGCGTCATAATCTTCATCCCCATCGGATATGGGCTTGATGACACCGAAATTTCCAAGCCTACAAAACTGGCTTTCCGAAGAAATCCCTCTGCATTTATCAGCCAGAGATGTAAAGCCAAACCGAGTTCAGAATTTAAATCAAATGCTGAATGAATCATTAGACCGTTATCATCAGACAGCTTCTTCGCCTCACTCTGCAGAAACGAGAGCTACTTGTCTTAAAATCTTTGGCGTCAGTTACGGGAAACTCGACTTGCAATTCAGCACTCTCTCCTTGATTCCACTCTGCTCTGAAAGTATGGACGACCTCTCCAGATACTCCAATTGGAACAGACAGATCCTCTCCCGTCAGGTCATCGCCAATTTGGACAAAAGCATATTTACCCGCCGTTTAGTCAAACTACCCTCCCATGATCGTAACTTTCACTTATAGTTACGATAATTAAAACCATTAAGCAATTAATTAATCTGATATTTTCCTCATTGACCCCTTCGTTCTCGCTCGTTCATTTGTGGCTCGTCCTGATTACCCGGAATGTGAATTTCATGCTCAGCTTTCTGTCGAGCATGCTCATTGTGCTTGAGGGAGGAGGTGCTGTGGCCGTTCAGTTGAGGTGATCACTGCATCCACCTGTCCGCATGCAGAGCAAACATCCTCCAGCACTCCCCCACCTACTGCTTGCCGGGACATCGCAGAACCAGCCCACTCCCGTTGTTTCCTCCTTGTCCAGAGAACTCCCGTTTTCTATAGAACTCTGGGCAGGTTGCATGTGGAATATTACATTTAGGTTCAGTCGCTCCATTATAGAGAGGATGGCGAGGATTTGGAAAGGGAATAGAGGAGGCAATAAAGAGGACGTTTGGGATTATATCTACAAGGTCTGAAGATTCAGAAGTTGCACGAACTTGAACTGCTCTTTGAACTTGTTCTTTGAACTTTCAAGTTCTCTGTACTTGAACTGCAGAAGCCAAGGCAATATCTGAGAGGATCCTTATTGTCATAAAAGGAAGTGATGTTGACGCTTTATCAATCTCTGGTTAGGTTCCGTCTGGAGTTTAAAATTTGCTTCGGTCGCCCCGTTATAAGGAAGAGACCAAGGCGTTAGAAAGAGTTTCGAAGAGGTTTATAGGGAGGAGATCTACAAGGAGGATTTTCACTAACTTGTGTTATTCTTTCTAGAAAGGCGGCCACCAACGGGAGATAGGGAGGCTTATAGTAAATACAGTAAGCAAAGGTAACCTTTCTCACAGTATCATGAGAGGACATGCAGTTGAGATCAGAGAGGAAAATGTTCAAAAGAGATTTATGGTAGAAATGTTTAAAATAAAACAAAACAGAGAGTTACGGGTGTCTGGAATGCATTTCTGGCGTGATAAAGAAGGCAGTGGTATTTATAAGATTCTGAGATAGGCAAACAAATTCACAGAGAAGGGACTGGTATAGACAAACTGCAGGCAGGGTGATTTGTTTAATAATGCATCACCAACTTAATCATATCAGCCCGCTATCACAGACTAAGGGTTTCTTCCTGTACCGCACTGACTAACTGGAGAAATAATCATTGATGCGGGAAATTTATTTTCCACTCCATTGTGAATATTATTCCCTTCATTCTGAGTCTGAAACCAATGGTAAAAGAATTTTCATTCAAGCGAACCATCCTCCCAGCAATCGCTCCGAATTACTTGAAATATTCCACCAATGCTCCACGCAATTCCAGAGAACACAGGCTCAGCTCAGTCACTCTCCCGTCACAAAGACAGCCAGTCATCTCCTGAAGCAGTCAAGTCAGTGTAAGGAAAAGTCCCGTCACTCTGTCTGTTGCAGGGATAACTTTCTTGAGGAATTGCGACTAGACCTGGAAATAATATTCAATGTGCATCAGGCAGAGGGATTAATTTAATGAGGCATCACTGGCTTACTTACGTCAGCCCAACACCACCGACCAAATGGCTTCCACTTGTCCTGCACTTTTGTATGTTTTAACTGAAAGGAGAATCATTGATTAAGAACATTTGTTTTCCACTCCTTGCTGAATATCCGTTCCTTCGTTCTGAGACTGAGACACATGGTATTATAACCGTCATTCAGGGGAAACATCCTCACTGCAGTTAGTCTGACTGATCTGAGAAATCTCAGCAATTCTCCTCAGAATTCCAAGGAATGCAGACTCACTCTCCCCGCACTCAACAAGTGTGCCATGCCCGGAACTATACTGTCAGTGTGAGGGATAGTGTCTGCCCCCTCTCTTCAACAGGGATATCTTTCACAAGGAAGGGTGACAAGACCTGGATCTAATATTCAGGGTGCATTCTCACCGCACCCCGCAGGACACCTCCCAGTAAGACATCTCTATAACTCTTCTCCTATTCTCCTGTATCACAACACAAAAAAAATTGATTGGCTCCCTAATTTTTTGCTGTACCTGAATGTTAACTCTTAGTGATTTGTTGACAAGGGCCGTCGGGTCTCTCCGAACCGTTTACTTTGGCCCAATGTAAATATTGATTTTCTAGTTTGTCCGTCTGGGAGTGAATGGCCTCAAATAACCCCATATTCTGTCCGTCTGCCACATCTTCACTCCTTCACTTCTGTCTGCATCCCCAAACCCTCGCTGCGCCCTTCCCACTACTCACCCTGAAATTCAGATCTATACAACAGCCGACATGGCTGTTAGTCCTCACATCCAAATCTCCACTGTAGACTGCAAACAGCTGGGGTCTCAGCCACAAACCCTGAGTTACCAAAAGGTTTGAACGTGGTCGATTTATTTCCTCTATCTGACATTGCCCTGCTGACTAATTCACACACATGCATATTATTCGTAATGTCATGTGCTTATCCAAACCTTTCTTAAGTTCTTCCAATGCCACATTGATCAGTTCCCAATTTTCCATCTGTGTGTCCAATCCTGAACTCACAGTGACACTGTCAGCCCCGTGGGTAGGGATTCGGGGACTGGGTCTGTGTCTCTACCTATAGGACAGTGGTGCAGAATACAATGGAAATATTGAACATCTGTGCTTCGGTGTAACCGTTGTATTGGTAATCTGCGTCTGTGCCTCGGGTTCAGTGTGGGACTGATTCAGAGTTTCTCTGCTCTCTGAAGCTGTGGAACTAGTGATCTGTCGGTGTCTCTGGGCTCTGTAACACACCTTGTATTTCAGAGAGGAGCGGCTGCTCTGCACCAGCACTTCGTGGGTGTTGCCTTGGATTTCCAGCATCTGCAAATTAACTCATGATTTGTACATCAGCATCGTGGTCATCTGAGCACTGTCACCCCGTGAGTGTGTGTGTGTGCGTGTGTGTGGCCAGCATAGTGTTGAATATGGAAAACGACAGGGAGAAAAGCTAGGCTTCGGACGTGTCGTTGAACTCTTTTTACAAATTGATATTTGGCGGACAAAAAAAAAGGTATCTGTAAATGTGGCTGCTTCGGGTGTTTGTCAATGGAGCTCCGACATTCTTTTCTCTAGGTGAGTAACCGTGGAGGTAATGCCTAGGAATTTAGAAATACTTGTCTCTGTCGGGCCAATATTTACATCAGAGACAATGAATGGTGCTGAATTACCATGATTGTTCAAGTGACTGTAGTCAGTCAGCGGCATAACCGTGTCTCTGGAGACTGATCCTTTCTATAAATCAAGGGCGTTTTGAATACATTATCTCAGAGTTTCTGATGGAGCTGTGAATTCAGGAGCAACACAATTGGCAGTTTATCACTGAAATGGGTTATCCAGTCCTTTTGCGGATAGGAGAAGTTTACTATCCTTTTATTTCAGCCTTTGGAATTCTCGGTAAGCTGCGGTATCGGCTGCCGTTGGTGGGAATTGAAGTTAATGCCAATATAGTGATTGTTTCTGTCGCTGGTGTCCGCTGCCGCATGTCCAGTCCTGGTATTCAGTATTCTAGGAATGGAATCAAAACAGCGACTGTGGATTCTGATATCTGGATCTAAAAATAAACCGCTGTAAGAATTCAGCGAATCTGCCAACATCGCAGGACCTCAGTGGGCCGAGCAGATATCTTCCAGCGGTTTGTGTTCAGTAATGTGATGTTCGGGTCTCTGTGCTATTGGTCTCGAAGCAGCTACAATGCATTTGCAAATATAGTGTTTATACTGCCGCGGAGATGATGCTAATTGATTGTCTGCATTGGTATGTGAGCGGTTGTGTGAGGCACGATGAAGCTCGAGCGGAGATGATGCTAATTGATTGTCTGCATTGGTATGTGAGCGGTTGTGTGAGGCACGATGAAGCTCGAGCGGTGGTAACAATACAGCAAATTTGAGGGGCTCCATGTTGCAGCAGAAACTTAAATATTTTTAATAAATGTGTGCGGAGTGACAGAAAGTGAAGCAGTTGATGGAAGCACAATGACGACGGTGCTGATCATTTAACAAAACCGACGTGGTGATTCATAACTACCAATACTGTAAAATGTATTATATTACCCAAATAACTATAAATACAGTAAAATGTATTATATTATATCCACATCTGACACCGCCACAGACATCTGACTGTGAAACCGTGACTGCTACTGGACGTTGAATTATTCTTCCCGGCTGGATTCAATCGGAGGCTGAATATATATCTGAGAGGCTGTATTAGACTAATCTGTGACTGCTGCCTCAGTCAAAGTTATATTGTAAAGCCAGCGAGGTGGCAATGCTGGCATAGGAAACAAACACGGGAAATGCTGGAAGAACAAAGCCTCAAGTAGATTGTATAGAAAGAGTAAGGGGAAGTCGTGTCATGGGGGCTCTCTGAAAACAGTTCAAAGAAAATACACGTTAAATACTTTCCCACATATTCTATTTTTGTCTGGATGAGTAGTTCCGGGATTTCCTGTTTCTGTTGTGTCCTTCGGCTGTTCTGTCGCTCTGAGGGAGCCACAAGGAAGTTGATGATCCCGCCATCAGCGTCCGGATTGATTCATTTCATTCATATCAGACGCGGATGAGGCCGATAGAAAATGTTCCAAACAGTACAGACTCTGAGGGTACCTAGTTTTATCTGTCCGCTGCCTCTTCACATTTTTGGTCATCAAAAAGGAATCCGAATTTAAATAATTTGACTTCATTTTAATGTGTAAGCTCAGCCAGCTCTTGGCCCTCTCTTCACCTTTCTACCGCTAAATGCAGCAATGCAGTGGAAATATTACATGCTGCTCGAAAACTGTGGCAATAGGTTCTGCTCTGTAATTACCTAATTTGCTATTTCCCTGTCTCTCTTCCAGCAAACCTAGTGGCGATGGTGATCCTGTCGCGGGGAAAGGGCGGTCTCTCCAGATGTGTAACTCTCTACCTGGTGGGAATGGCAGCGGCCGATTTCCTGGTCATTATATCGCTACCGCTGCTGATGTGGACTGCTTGGATATATTTTCCCCGATCATTCCTGTTCATCACTCCTGTGTGCAGTTTCGCTAGATGGCTGATTTATGCGAGCACTGTGGCCTCTGTCTGGCTGACTGTCTCTTTCACCGTCGATCGATTTGTGGCTATTTGCTGTGAGAAGCTGAAAACAAAATATTGCACCGAGAGAACGGCGGCTATGGTTATCGGGACAGTGAGTGTGCTGGCCTGTTTAGAGAGTGTCCCTTGGGGATTTACTTCCGAACCACTTGTAATAATTGATGGTATCCCCTGGTATTGTGGTCTTACACCGAGCTACAAAAACTCTCCCTCGTGGGCGGCATTTGAGATGCTTCACTACATTTTTACCCCTTTTGTCCCATTCTTTCTGATTTTGCTGCTCAATATTCTGACAGCCAGGCGGATTCTAGTGGCCAATCGAGTCCGCAGGAGGATCCGGGGACAAAAGAGTGGAGTGAATGACAAGGACCGTGTGATGGAGAACAGACGCAAGTCCATCGTTTTGCTCTTCAGCATAACCGGTAGTTTCATATTGTTGTGGGGAACACGTTTGGTATTTTACATCTATCAACGGATTTCAAAGAGTTTTGTTTATTATTCTGTCATGAATCCCGTTTATATTATAGATGAGACATCGGGAATGCTGCAGATCCTCAGTTCCTGCACCAACACCTGTATTTACGCCCTGACTCAGAGCAAATTCCGAGAGGATCTCAAGAATGTGGTGAAATACCCATTGAATCGGATTTTGAAACTCATTAAAATATAGAAATAAATGCTATGCAGTAGTACAATTCAGCTGCCTTCACGCTCCTATTCTGTACTCCCACTTGTAATGAACGGGAACAATATGATGAACAGAGCTTCAAACAAAGCAGGAGAAAATCTGTCGATCCCCGAAACGCAGGAAAATCACATAAAATCATGAAGGTTGTCGGCCCGATTAGTTGAGTGTTTACTCTTTTCCAACGTTGCCACCCATCTGTTGAATTGCTGCAGCATTTTGTGTGTGTTGCCTTACAGTTACACAACAAATATGTACAATCGATCGTGACGGCACCACCATACTCAGCATCCCAGAAATATCCCCTTTGCATTTCACCCTCGACCCGCTTAAGTTGTGCCTTGAGGCGAACCTGTCAACCCTTCTTCCCGATTCTGACAAAACACTTTGTTATGGAGTATACTTTCCTCGGTATAAACCAATCTTGCTGCCATCTTTACCTGTCCTTTACTTCACGCTGATTTTCTCCTCTGTCCCTACCTGTATTTTATCCTTCTGTTTTCCGATTTGAACTAATTTCCAGTAACAGAATGTTAGCTCTCAAAGGGAAGGTGGAGGAGCGGTGGTAGGTGGACGATTCCAGCACGGGGCAATGAAATCGGAGTTCATTCCGTTTTTTTTTTTTCTGGATGGAATTTGTACGTCCTCTCCGTGATATTATTGGGTATTCTCACAAGGTAAACAAAAAAAAAGAAAACAACCTAGCGATTAGGCTGGGGTAAAATTGAGGTTACTGGGCACCGTGGCTCATTATTCTTCGCTTTATCTCTAAATGAATCAATGACACCTATGTGATATTGTGGACAATGTAGAATTTCATCACAATAAAAAGTTCATAAACAATAAAATTTTAAACTGAATTACAGAGTACATATGGTAGATTTGATCGCAGTGTGGAGGAACAGGAGAGTCGTGCTATGCAAGCCTATAGATCCCCCAACATTTCCAAATAAGTTAATTTAGTGGTTCCGAAGGCTCATGGCTTAAGAACTAGCAACTCCGGATTAGTGATCTGACGAGGGAAGAGATGCTAAGGAAGTACAGGTAAATGCACGGCTAACGATTTGTGCTGGGGGTCATCGTATACACACGTTATTGGACTCTCTTCCAGCATTTGGTGCGACTGGTGTAAGGAGCACGTGTTTTACACATGTACTGAAAGAGATTTAATATTCTAACTGGGGAGTTTGATGCAGCTGCCCTGGCATTAACATGTAGTATGCGCATGTCTGCTGTTGGGGAATGGGCGATGGAGAATGAACTAGAACCACAGGTGATCAAGTAGCATTGAATAAAAGGCAGAGACGAGGACAGGGAACGCCAAACTGAAGGGCAGACTGGACCCAGTTAATTATCCCGGTGGCTCCGAGGCCGTGGTCAGTTTACGTCACAAAACGTGTGTAACACTTAAGACAGACGTATTTCGAACCTGGATTAATACGTAACGTAGTGAGCCAACTATTACAGAGATCTGATTCAGAGCAGAAAATGGCTGTCCCGACAATAAAAGCTCTCACGCCCCCTAAAATCCGTTTGCAGATCGGCCTACACACCCAGATCTGGTTGTCACCCAATTTTGTGTGCACCCCCATATTTAAAATATCCCCTTAAAAATGCGGACATCACTAAATTCCACGTGCACCCCCCAGATCTGCGCATATTCCCATATGCACATTAAATTATCCAGACGAAGATTCACTCCAAACACAAAATGGCGAACTGGACTTTAAATTATCCGCACGCATCCCAAGGTCCGACACAGCCAGATCCGTCTGAACCATCAAATACACCCACAAAAACCTTGCAACTCCCATATTCGTCGACACACCCCTAAATCTGCACAATCCCCAAATAGATCCGCAGCCCCATATCGGAACACACACCCCTAAATCGGCGCACGTGTGCAAATGTGTGTGCAAACCAATTTTAGGGAACTCACCTAAATCCGTGCGCATCCCCGGGTTCATGCCCTCCCCAAGACCGTGTGTACTCCCGTTTTCGCCGAAATAAACTAAATATGCGTAATCCCTATTCAGTGCGCACCCCAAACCTGCGGAAACTCTCACATGCACATCAGACTTTCCCAGAGCAAGAATCACTTCAGACCGTTGAGAAAATGGCATCCTCGTCATTAATAATCTGCACGCAGGCAAATATTCTTACGCAAACCTTGATCCGCCAAACACAGCCAAATCTATATTGATTCCAAACACATGTGCACGCAAATCTTTGAAAACACACCCCGGAATCTGCGCATATCAGCAAATCAGTGAGCTCTTCAAACACGCTGACACGCCACATATATTACATTTTTCCAGAGCAAGAATCATTTCAAACCGTTCAAAATGGCTGTTTCGACATTAAAATTCCCATGTACCCCAAAATACGATTTGAACTGTAGATCGGCCGAGCGTCGCAACTCTCAGTTTAACAATAAATACGTGTGCATACCCATATTCGACAAGGCATGCCTAAATTTGCGCACATCGTAACATACGTGTGGACGCTAAATTCGAGAACAGATCCCTAAATGCCACATCCCCAGATTCACGTGCATTCCCAAAACCGTGTGAACCCCATATTAGTGAAGACAGCCCAGTCTGCAAAGTCTCCAAAACAGTGTGAACCACAAACGCACTGGCATCTCCACATGCACATTAGATTAACCCAAAGCAAAGACCATTTCAACCAGTTCACAAAATGGCAGCCTAGTCGTTAAAAATCCACACGAAAACCAAAACTTATTCGTCTACAAATCCTGATTCGCGAACACACCCAAAACGCATCCCCAGGTCTGTGCACCTCACCTAATCAGTGCGTTCCCAAAGACGCTGACACCCCACATACAAAATAGATTCTTCCAGAGCAGGAATGATTTCCAACAGTTCAGAAAATATCTGTTTGGGCATTTATAATTCCCACGCACACCAAAATGCAATTTCAACTGCCGATACGGCGACAGACACAACTCCAATGCGGGCCCCAAATGTGTGTGCCCCCTCAAATTGGACAACATACTTTTAAATCTGCGCACATCACCAAATCTGTGCCGAACACGAGTAAATACTCAGGTAAACACTTTTAAATCTGCGCGACTCGCCAAATCCATGTTCCCTCAATAATACTGATTGCAGACCCGTATTTGCACTCCACACCCCTGAATCTGCGCATTTCCCAAATCAGTGCTCACCCCCATATTTGATAAAACACCCCCACATCCGTGCGCATCTCCAAATCCATGGGCACACCAAAGCAGCATGCACCTCCATATTCGCCGATGCTTCCCTAAATCTGCGCAATTCACAATTGATTGTGCACCCAAGCCCGCTGACACATCCACTTGATAATGAGGTTATCATTTCAAACTGTTCAGAATATGGCCGCCTTGTTTTATTAAGTGTGATCGTGAGCACACGATCAGAAATACTGATCAAGTCAACTTGTTCCCAAAGAGAATTCTGCAAGGCCAATCAGATGGTTCACTGCTGCTCGGCGATAAAACATAAAAAATCGCATGTAGAGTTAGGAACCATTAAAAAAAAGTAGAAATACTGGAGTCATGATGATTATGATGAAGTCTGCTGGAGAGAGACATTTGTACACCTGTTGTCCTCCATAATTCAAAGAGATTGAAGGAGAAGGTTGCAGGGTGACAAAACGTGACCGGAGCATTTGGCCCTAAAAACTAATGCCTACCGGGAGAAAGCAGCATCTGTCCTTTCCGCACTTTCTCCAGCAGTTTTAGGACTAAATCCCGCCGGAATATAACTGGGTAAGGAAATGGGCCTCAACATTAAAAATTGGCACTCAGCCCGGAATGCGTGAGCAACTCCAAATCCAGGTGGGCCATATGTGGAGCAGGAGTTATTTCAAACGGTTCACAAAATAGGAGGTTGCAACATAGAATAACAAGATTACTGTTGAAAGTTCAAAGTGCATTTATTTTAAAAGTATCTATAAATGAAACAACCTTAAGATGCGTCGCAATTCCAAATCGACAAAAATTACAAATCTGTGAGAAGCCCGAGATCGGTAAACATCCCGGTATTGGCTTATACACCCCTAAATATATGCGTATCCCCAAATAAGTGTGCACCCCTGTATTCGACAACACACCGCTGAATCTGTACACATCGTCAAATCAGTGTACATCTCTGTGTTAGACGATGCAACGCTGAATCCGGACACATCACCAAATCCGTGTGCACCTGCAAATCTGCTCACGTCACTAAATAAGAGCGCAGCCCCAAATTCCATGTGCACTCAAACCGCTGGCAACCGCATATGCACATTAGATTATCTCAGATTAAGAAACATTTTAAACAGTTAATCCCAAATCCGTGTGCTCCCCCATATTCGACAACACAGCCTAAATCTACGCACAGCACCATTTCCGTGTGCGTCCCATACAGAAGAACACACCCCCAAATCTGCTCAACTGCCAGATAGATTTGCATCCACATATTCGAGAAGGAAACTTTAAATATGCTCAATGTCCAATTCAGTATGCACCCCAAACCCGCTGATTCCTCTCACATTCACAACAGATATTCCCACAGCAGGAATCATTTCAAACAGTTCAGAACATGAAATTCGTGATCAACTTCAAAACCGCTGACACAACCAAATTTGTGAGTAACCCGAAATCCACGTGCATCCCCATATTCGACAACATACACCTAAATCTGTACGCATTCCTAAATCCGTGTGTAACCCAAAATATACGCACATCCTCAAGTAAGAGCGCCCCCCAAACCCCGTGTGTGTGTGTGTGTGTGTGTGTGTGTGTGTGTGTGTGTGTATGTGTGTGTGTGTGTGTGTGTGTGTGTACTTGTGTGTGTGTATATGAAGCTGCTGAGAAACCCAAATGCATTTTCGATTATATCAGACTGAGAATCATTTCAAATTGTGACATAATGGCTGCTAAAAAAAAAGAAGAAAGCAAGAAACACAAGGATAGGTCTCGAAGTTCAAATTACATGCTTGTTGTTCTATCTATAGATAGATAGATAGATAGATAGATAGATAGATAGATAGATAGATAGATAGATAGATAGATAGATAGATAGATAGATAGATAGATAGATAGATAGATAGATAGATAGATAGATAGATACTTTATTCATCCCCATGGGGAAATTCAACTTTTTTCCAATGGCCCATACACTTGTTAAATGGAACAACTTTGAGCTTCGCCATACCTACAAATCCGCAGACACACCAAATTTGTGAGAACACTGAGATCCGAGCGCACCTTCAAATCCGTGTGTACCCTTATGTCTATGTACAAATTTACACCCGTGGACGCACCTACTTGAAAAATAGATTATCCCCAAACCATTTCACAAAATGACAAAATATGCGTACACACCCAAATCTGCACACTGTCAGCAAATCAAATTAGTATGCACCTCAAATGCACCGACGATACCAAATCTGTGTACCAAATTATTGAGAAACATTCTAAGGAACAGGTTATATAAGTCAATTGTAATATGAGAAATCTGATTTGCAGATGACAGCTGGGTTCAGAGCGTGAGTGGACTGCGAAGTAGTTTATGAAAACTTTCAGCGTCAGTGAAGCAGCTGGAAAAACGGACCGAACATTTTGCAGTTGGAATCTAATGTGACATTCCATACAGATGGGATCAAGAGCCATTGCACTTTGGCCGGACCTACCTGGGTAGACTTATACAATAATTGTTAGGGAATTGAGGAATGAGGGAGAGCAGAGGGATCTGAGAATACAGTTCCATAATTCCTATTTAAGCTCATAGGATAGACCGACAACACGAAATTCGTGTGCACCCCTAAACCATCCCCGATTGAAGTGCACCAGAACACTTAGAAACACTTAAAAAAACATGAAATATGTGCAAATTTATTTGGCATACCTATCCTTAAATCTTTGTGCTTCTCCAAATTATGGTGCTACCCACGTTGGCGGACAAATCCCTAACTCTTTGTGCATCCCCTAATCAATGTGCACGAAACACAAGTTCCTTCCCCAAGTCTGTGCGCAGCAACACATCCGTAAGCAACCCCCACATGAGTTGCAAACAAAAATCCAAAGACAGTTCAATTCGTGTGCTCCCCCAAATCCACATGCAACTACAAATTCGTTCTCCCCAAACTCTCTGACACATTCCAATGCAGATTGGATTATCCCTGAGCAAGGGTCATTTCAGAGAGCGCACAAGGTTACTGCCATAAGGCAACGGCCTCGAAATTCGTCATACCTCCAAATCTGTAGATACACCAGTGTACAAGTGACAGAACCGTGATATTCGTCACAACCCCAAATACACCGCAAATGCGCATGCACACAAAAATGCTGTGCTATCGTAAATCCACCGAGATACCCGAATCTGTGCTCATCTACTAATCCGTGTACACCCCATATTCCAGAGCACACCCCTAAATCTGACGCATGCCCAAGTCCAGGCGCAGTGCCAAAACTGTGTGCACTACATATTTGACTATTTTGCCTTAACTCTGTGTAATCTTCAATTCAATGGGCATCACAAACCCGCTGGCACCCGTACGTGCACCGTACAGTATCACAGGGCAAGGATCATTTCGAACAGTTCACAAAATGCCTGCCTCCAGCATAAAATTACAAGAATAATGCTGAAAGTTCAAGGTGCATTGATTCTGACATTATCTATGAATGAAACAACCTTCAGATATTTAATAATTCCGAATCACTAAATCTGTTCGCATCCTCAGATTAGTGTGTGAGGACATATTTTTGAAATCTGTAAACATCCACATACTGGCCTGCATGCTCCTAGATCAATAAGCGTTACAAATAAGTGCGCACCTCTATATTGTCGTACACATCACTAAATCTGTTCGCATCCCCAGACTGGTGTGTGAGGGCATATTTGCCGACACCGCCCTAAATCTGCGTAATCCCAAAAATCAGTGCTCACTCCATACACGCTGACTCCCCAACATGCATAATAGATTGTCTCAGAGCAGAAATCATTTCAAATCGATCAGAAAATGACTGTTTCGACATTAAAATCAGCACGCATCACGAAATGCATCTGCAACTCCAGATCGTTTGACACGCACAAATCTGGATGTAACCTGTGCAGCTCCATATTAGACAACAGACGCCTAAATCTGCGCACATTCCCAAATCCGTATTCAACCATAAATCTGTGCGCATGACCAAATAAGATCTCACCCTAAATCCATATGCACCCCAGTCCTGACGACAAACCGACATGCACGCTGGATTATCTGAAATCACGAGTCAGGTCAAACAGTTCACAAAACAGCTGCACGTTCAAAACTCTAGAACAAAGTTCCAAGTTCTGTTATTAACGTATCCATAAGTGAAACAACCTTGTGATTCGTCACGCCCCCAATCTACCGCCACTCAAATCCGTGTGTACCCAAACTCGCCGCGCACTTGTTAAAATCTCTGAGAACCCCCAAATCCGAGTCCGCCCCTACATGTACAAATATTTATCCTAGATCAAAAATCATTTCAAACATTTCACAAGAGAGCTTAATTCACATTGAAAGCAGCAAGAACAAAACTCAACGTTAAAGTCCAATGTGTATCCGAGTATCTGTAAAAGAAACAATTTGAATTTTGGCATTATACCCAATTCCTGCGACATCCAAAAATCCACGTGCACTCCCAAATCCGTATGCACACCCAAATGGGTGCGCACTCCGAACTCGTCAACACCTCCCACTTTCAGATTAGGTCATCAGAGAGGAGAAATAATTTCAAATAGTTCACAAAGTAACAACCTCCAACTTAAAAGTCACAGCAAGAGCAGAGTAGAAAACTGAAAGTGTATTTATTAATAAAGAACCTATCAATGAAACAACCGCGAGATTTGTGAGGACCCTAAATCCAAAGACACCCCCAAATCCGGGAGCATCTAAGATCGTGTACACCACCAAACCTGCTGACACCCACGTATACACATTTGATTTTCCCAAAGGAAGAGTCACTTTAGAGTGACAGCATTCACATTAAAGAAATCGCGAGAACATAGTGCAGCTACTATTGAAGACACTATAAATGAAATGACTTTGAGATTTACCACAACCCTAAATCGACCGACACCAACAAATTCATGTGCACCTATATGCGCCGACACACACTTAAACCTAATCTCATCCCCAATCGTCGGTCACCCGTGTGCACCCCAAATCCATACTGACGTCCTGTGCACCCATATTGGTTGATACATTCCTAAGCTTGTGCAACCTCCCAATCAGAAAGCACCATCGAATATGTATGTGGTTCCAAATCCAGCCATCACTGTGCACACGTCCTCGCCGAAACTCTCCTAAAGAGACCAAATCTGTATGTACCCCCAAATCCGCTGTTTTCAGTTAATCTTTTCGCATCGCAAATCATTTGCCACCCATATTTGCCGAAGCAGCCCTAAATCTGCGCAAACCCAAAATCGGTGCGCACCCCAATCCCGCTGACACCCGAGATGCATAATGGATTATCCCAGACAGGCAACATTTCAATCAATTCAGAAAATGACAGTCTCGAGGTTAGAAAGCCATATGTGCGCCAAAATCCTTTTGCAGATTGGCGACACACCCAAATCTGCATGTCAATCCAAATCCGTGTGTAGCCCCATATTCAAGACTACACCCCGAACTGGACACTGATCACTAAAATCCGTCCTCACCCCCAAATCTGCGCACATCCTCAAATACGAGAGCACCCAGACGGATAATCATATTAGATGACCCAGACGGATAATCATTGCAAACACAAAACGGCTGTCTTAACAGTAAAAACCACCACGTATCCCAGAGTCCCTACGTAAGTCAACAAATCGATATGCGGTCACAAAAACGTGGAGACTCACATATTCGCTAACTACCGTAAATTTGCTATCCCTAAAAAGGTGCGCACCCTTATATCGGAGCACTCCCCTAAATCAGTTTGCAACGCTCCTAAATCCATGCACAACCCCAGATCCATATGAACCACAAGACCGTGTAGAACCCGTATTCGACGAGAAAAAATAAAATTGCGCAATCGCCAATTCAGTGCGAACCCGAAACCCACGGACTCCGACACTTGTACATCAGATTTTCCCTGAGTAACAATCAATAAAAGCAATTGAGAAAATGGCAGCCTCGACGTTAATAATCCGCAAGCAAATTTTGATCCGTCAAACTCATGATTGAAAAGGCAACACAAATCAGCGAACATCGCCAAATCCATGTGCTTCGTCAAATTGGTGCGCATCACCAAATCCACGCACAGCCCAAACACGCTGAAACCCCCACATTCATTTGTGGGGCTCGTTGTACACAGATTTTGTCATGTTGTGTATGTCTGAAATTATTATTTTGAGATCATTTAATTAGCGTGTGTGTGTCCACGGTTTTGAAGTTGTGGGGATGTATTTGCATTTGGAGATGCACATGGATTTCTCACGTATTTGGGGTGTCTGCAGTTTGGAGGTGTGCCGAATCTCAAAGTTGTCTCATTTATATCACGTGAATAATGAATGTAATTTGAAATTTGACATGAAGTATGTTAAATGATACTTCCTCTGGGATAATCTAAAGTACAAGTGGGTTTCTCCGCGGGTATGATATTCGCATGAATTTTAGGGTGCATGCACCTAGTGGTGGTGCACATATTTCAGGTGTATATGGATTTGGGATTGTGTACATGTAAACACGGATATGGGGTGAGATAAAGATTTGGGCTTGTTGGCGGATCAGAAGTTGCACGTGGAATTTGGGCTGTGTGCGCGTCTTCATGTTAAGGCATCCATTTTCTGAATTCTTGAAAGGATTCTAAACTGCAAGTCAGGATGTTAGGGGTTTTGGGGTGCGCACTGAATTGGGCCGCGCAGATATAGGGCAGTGTCTGAGAATAAGTGGTGCACACTGCTGTGGTGTGAACTTGGATTTGAGAATGCGCACGGATTTAAAGTTCAATCTTCAAATATGGGGGTGAGCACTGATTTCGGGTGTTCGTAGATTTAGGGGTTGGCGGCGAATATGCACAAGGATTTGGGGATACGCGCAAATTTTGGGGTTTGTGGTCAATTACGGGGGCGTAATTAGATGTTGTGATGTTCGTATATTCCGGGAGTTATTTGTCGACCGATCGACAGTTGCGATCGTATTTTGGGGTGCGTGCGAACTTTAAATGTCGAAACAGCCGTTTTCTGAAATGTTGGACATGAATTCTGCCTTGGAATAATCTATCATATATGTGGTGTGTCGGCTCGGCGTGTTTCGAGTGCGCACTGATTTGGTGACGTGCACAGGTTTTCTGGATTCATGGCGGGCAGTTTTGTTTTAGCAATGCAAAGCATCTGCTAAAGTAAGCTCCGATAATCCGGAGCACTGGGCAACCTTACAGACTATTGGTCTAATTCTTTATCAATATGTAACATACTTTAAATTCGCATTTAAAGGTATTGCGCTGTGCTTTTAGAAATTGCTGCAAGTTTGAACGGAATGCGAGAAGAGAACCGCCAGTGACATCTCAGGAAGAACTTAGACATCACTCGAAATTTAGTCTCAGATATGGCCGTGCACACGTATTTGGGGATACACATAGATTTGGGTGTGTTGGCGGATCAGGATTTGCACCCGAATGTGTTGAGTGCGGATTGTTAACGTCGAGGCTGCTAATTTCTCAACTGTTTCGAATGTATCTTGCTCGGAAAAATCTCATAGGCATGTGGGGGTGTCAGCGGGTTTAGGGTGCACGCTGCATTGGGTATTGAGCAGAAATTAGGCGTGTCAGCGAAAACGCGTTGTACAGGGTCTCGGGGTGCACACGGATGCACAAGGATTTTGGGGTTTGTTCTTGAATATGAGGATACGCTCGTATTTGGGGATAGCATATTTGGGGGTTTGTCGGCGAATATGGAGTCGCCACGTTTCTGTGGGTGTATCTGGGAGATCATAAGGATTTGAGTTGATCTGTGTGTGCCGGCGGATTTGGTGATGTGCTCACGACCTTTGGGATGCGTGGGGCTTTTAGTCACATGGCAGCCAGTTTGTGTTTGAAATGATTCTTCGTCTGGGTCATCGAATGTGCGTCCTTACTTGGGGAAGTGCGCAGATTTTGGGATTCGCACGCATTTTCGAGATACGTGCATACTGCTGCTGAGTATGAGGGTGCACATGAATTTGACCATCGTTGACCATGATGATAATGTTGTTGTCCCTGGAGCCTTAACACTGACCAGTGTGATAATGTAACAGCGTGTCCCGGTCATTCACAGGAATGCATTCGTAAGACTTCCTCGCCTGTCCATGGAATTCAACTGGAGATTTACTTAACTCCTTGAGTCGGCAGAATGCGATTAGCTGGATCGAAGGCACCAGTATATGCAGTCGTGTATGCTGTACATTACTGCCCCATATAACTGAATACCTAACAACACGGAGGTCGGGTGGTGCGCGAGATTAGTCCAAATGCTGGAGAAACTTCTCAGGCCAGGCAGCATCTATGGAATGTAACACAGTCGACGTTTCGGGCCGAAGCCCTTCAGCAGGACTGGAGGGAAAAAAAGCAGAGGAGTAGATTTGAAAGATGGTGTGAGGGGAAAGAGAAACCCCAGACGACAGGTGAAACTTGGAGGTGGATGGATGACCCAAAGTGCTAGGAAGTTGATTGCTGACAGAGACAGAAGGCTATGGTGGAAAGAAAGAAAAATGGGGTAATGGGAGCAGGACCATAGGGAGGCTATGGCGGGCAAGGAGATATTGAGTTAGAGTGACAAAGGGGTGAAAAATGGTGAAGGAGAGGTTTGACAAAGCAATGTTCATGCCATCAGGTTGGAAGCTAACCAAACGGATTATAAGCTGTTGTTCCTCGCACCTAAGTGTGGCCTCATCGTGACAGTGGATGAACTCATGAATGGACATATCGCAATGGAAATGGGAAGTGGAATTAAAATGGGTGACCACTTGGAGATACCGTCTGTTCGGCGGATGGAGTGTAGATGTACAAACCCCCAATCGGGTTGCATCCCTTTATCGGAGAAGAAACCCTTCAGTCTGTGCAACTTCCAATTGAGTTCGCATCTCAAACTCATGTGCACCCCAAATACGCACAGATCGTTCAAAAAGAGCACATCGAAAAACCACGTGTGCATCAAACCCGCTGGGAACCTCAAATGCGTTTTACATAATCCCAGAAAATAATCATTTCGAGTCGTGCACATGATGGATTCGTAAATTATTGTGGTTTGCAAATTTGTAGGTAACGTCCTAAATCTATTATGGAAGTATCTGTAAATGATGCAAAATTTAGACAGGTCACAACTCCAAATCCGCAGACACCAAAACTCTGTGAGATCTCAGAATTCCGAAAACATCCCTATAAATCTGCGCAATCCCCAAATCAATGCGCACCGAAAACACGCTGTCACCTCCAAATGCATAATGGATTATTTCAGAGCAGGAATCATTTCAACCAGTTCAGAAAATGTCAGACCCGACATTAAATAAATCCTCACAAATGCCCCAAAAATGTTTACAGATTGACAGACACACTGAAATTTGCTTCTCACCACAAACCCCTGTGTACTCCCATACTCAAAGGTACACACCTAAATATGCACAGATCACGGAAACCCGTGTGAACCCCCAAATCTTCGCCGATCTCTAAATAAGAGCTGACCCCAAAATTCATGTACACCTCAAACCACACATTGGATGATCCAGGCACAGGATGGTTTCAAACACGAGATGGCTGCCTTGACAGCAAAAACCCCAGGCATCTCAAAATCCATGAGGAGACCGCCACATCCGCAGACATATCAAGATCACGCCAAATCCGCCTGAACACCCAGATACACCCACAAAAACGTGGATATGGGATGCTCACGCACTTGGGGATAACATGTTTGGGGTGTGTGCATGGGTGTACTGATTAATATAGTTTTGTAAAATGTAAATTGAAGAAAACATGAAGATAATCACAAATGATGATTCAGTGCCAGATTTATGGACGAAGTTTGTAAAAGTGTATGAACCTTACGTTCTCACACTGTAGAAAAGACAGACAGGTACAGGATGAATTATTTAACCAGACTGCCCATTACTTGACAGCCTGAAATTTTTCTTCACAACTTTCGTCTGACCTCAGGCAGCTTTTACATCAGCAACATCACACACACAATTCTCAGCAGATATGTTCCTTTTTTCACTGTGTGTTGCCTTGGACCTCCCATTTCTGTACATTTTCTTCAGTTTGTGCAACAGTAACATCGTCATTTGACCGTTGTCACCCGACCTTGTTCTCTCTTTCCTATCTGTGTGTGTGTGTGTGTGTGTGTGTGTGTGTGTGTGTGTGTGTGTGTGTGTGTGTGTGTGTGTGTGTGTGTGTGTGTCTGTGTGTTTCTGAGAAGAGACAATTTAAATGTTTTTCCAAATATTCTGTTCCGGCTGGAACATTGCCCGCCATTGTTCCGCACGCCGCCTGTTCTGCCGCTGACAAGGGGCGCCATGGCAGTTATGAATCCCGCCATCAGCGTCCGGATTTACTAATTTCATCCAACGTGACGCGAAGGCAGCTGTAAAAAAAAAATGACTTTGAGGAGGTTGAAAACCGGGCTTTAGTTTTCCTCTGTCATTTCAGATTTCGGAATTGGTATAGGCATAATTTTATCTTCATTCTACAGTGTAAAATTCTCTTCTGTCTCTGGAAGACATGCGCTCTCTCTTGGCAATTTCACTAAATGCGACAATGAACTGGAAATATTGCAGGATCCCCTCAAACTGCTGAATTAGTTTCTGCTCTGTATTTTCTGTTCTTGCTTTTCTCTGCCTCTGTTCCAGCGAACTTGATGACGATTGCAAGCCTGTATCGGGGAAAGTGCGGTCTCTCCAAATGTGTCACTCGCTACCTGGTGGGAATGGCCCTGGCCGATATCCTAGTCGTTATTTCCGATCCGCTGCTGAGGTGGACTGCTTGGTATTATTTTCCCCAATCATTCCTGATCATCAGTCCCGTGGGTAAACTCCATTTCGGGTTGATTTTTGCGAGAACTGCGACTTCTGTCTGGCTGACTGTCGCTTTCACCGTCGATCGATTTGTGGCTATTTGCTGTGAGAAGCTGGAAACAAAATATTGCACCGAGAGAACGGCCACTGTGGTCATCGGGACAGTGAGTGTGCTGGCCTGTTTGTAGAATGTCCCCTGGGTCTTTGCATCAGAGCATAAGGTAATAATTGACGGTGTTCCCTGGTATTGTGTTCTTACACCGAGCTACAAAATCCCTCTCTCATGGGCTGCATTTGCGATATTTCACCGCATTTGTACACCTTATGTCCCATTCTTTTTGATTTAGTTGTTCAACATTTTGAGTGTCAGACGAATTCTAGTGGCCAGTCGAGCCCGCAGGGGGCTCCGGGGACAAAAGAGTGCAGAGAATGAGAAGGACCGGGAGATGGAGAACCGATGAAAATCCATCGTTTTGCTCTTCAGCATTACCGGTATTTTCATATTGTTGTGGGTAACACAAGTGATATTTTATATCTTTCAAATGATTTCAAAGAGTTTTGCTTATTCTGTTACTGATCCCCGTTACATCACAGAAACGACATCCTGAATGCTGCAGATTCTCAGCTCCTGTTCTAATACGTGCATTTACGTCCTGACCCAAAGCAAATTCCGGGAGGAACTAAAGAATGCGGTGAGATTCCCGTTGAATCCTGTGTTGAAGCTCATGAAACGTCAGAAATGAATGACATAAAGATTTACAATTCGGCTGTCTTCTTGCTCCCTATTCTGCAATTAGGTGAGCTAATTATCAGGTGTGTTTCTATTTTTCTTCATAATTCTTCATGCCTCGTCCATGTAAGCACAATAGTGCGGAGAGAATGTCTCCGGTGGTAGTGTTTTGTTCCGTGCGTCAGATATGGTCTCACAGATAACCACATTACCATCAAAAGCAACTAGCTGTAGCTTCCCTGAATTATTGTCAGACTTATTGTTAGTAGAATGACAATATTGTCAGTAGAATGAAATGAAATGGGAGCCAGAGCAGAGTAATCTGTGCCCGTTCCCCTCTGTGATAATACACTGTGGATACCGTTGATGACTGCCTACAAGGGAGGAACGTGGGTCGCAGAGACCGGATTTCTGGCACTGAATCTAGTGCTGCCGCTTAGGCACGAAGAGTGTTGTAGGGGACTACAGGGTTGAGAGGAAATTAAAACGTCCGGGGAGCAGATTGGAGATTCTGCAGGCGCGATAGAGACTCCCGGATGGTCTGTTGCGTCTCAGGTGCCCGGATCAGAGCTGTCTCAGATCGGGTCCATGGAGTTCTGAAGTGGAAGCGTCGGCAGCCGGATGTCTTCGTACCTATCAGTACGAATGACATCGATTTAAAAGATAAAGAGGTACTGATTTTAGATTAAAGAGGAGAGATTTTAGGTTGCTGGATGAATTTGGGTTGCTCGAGACATTGATCGTCTGGATATTCAGAGGCTTGCTTTTGTTTTTTTTTCTCCCCAGGGCTGGAGGTTGCCAGAAGAGGACAAAGTTTTAACGTCCCGTGGAGTAGGTACAGAGGAGATGTCAGAGTTAAGTTGTTTTTTTCTATTCAGAGTGTGTGAGTGCGTGGAATGGGCTGCCGACAACGGTGGTGGAGGCGGATATAATAGGGTCTTTTAAGAGACTTTTGGATTGGTACATAGAGCTTAGGAATAATAGATGGCTATGTTTAAGCCTAGCAATTTCTAAGGTAGGAGCATGTTCGGCAGCACTTTGTGTGTCGACGGGTCTGGATTGTGCTGTAGGTCTATGTTTCTATGTTTTATATATGTGTTTGTATGAAAGCGGTAAAACAGGACATCCATGGTAATCATCTTTGGAGTCCTTCCTGTGCCACACGGCAGAGAGCATAAGAATAGGATAATTTGGCAGATGAATGTGTGGCTGAGTTACTGCTGCAGGAGACAGGGTTTCAGATTTATAGGTCAGTGACATCTCTTCTTGGGAGGATACAGCCGCAGAATAGAGGGATGGAGAGGAGAAGAATTTCGTTTTAGCCAGAACTTGGTGAAATTGTGAAATACATTGTCATAATCAACAATGGAGGCCAGCTAATTGAGTATATTTAAGTCTGACTTTGATAGATTGTAGGACGTGAAGGGAAACTGGGGAAGACATGAGACTGCGGCTGAGAGGGAACATGAATTAGCCATGATGAAAAGGCGAAACAGACACGCTGGGTCAATTGGCTTAGTTCTGCTCCTGTATCTTATGGTCTTATCTGCAGAATATTCTAAACCCTGATCTAGTGGCTATGGTGGTAATCGTAACGGTCTATGGGGAAGAGTTAAAGTGGAGACAGCTAAATATTTAACTGATGGGGAACTGATGTCAGTGGGGTCCAGGAATACACAAGGAGCGTTGATCAGGTTTGATTATCCAGGGCAGCGTTCAGGGTTCGAGTGGTATCCTCTGCTGTGATCTACTGCAAGATTTGGGAGAACCGTGCAGGGACTCAGTGTCAGGGTACAGGGAATCACAAGCTGCCGGTCGCCTCCACGTCCCTCACTGCATTAATGGGCAGGATGAGCAATGAATCTCCCAAAACCGCAAAAACCCTCCCTGCACATTGAATGATCACACTGCCGAATTTCCATCACTTCCTCGGGGAAGACATAACAACTGCAGAAATGTCAGCCAACTCCATAACGGGCACCAGCATCTCCAGCACAGAAGGCATCTGCCAAACGCGATGATCAGAAAGGCGGCATCCACCATGAATGATTTTCTACTTTTGAAACTACAGTCAAGGAGGAGTAAACGGAGCCTGGAGACCCACATTCCAAGTTTCGGGCTCAGTTTATTTCCCTCCAACATCAATCTTCTGAGTGACAACGAACCCATATACACTACCTCACTATTTATCATCTTTGTAAGAACTAAATATTTAATTGAAATACTTATTTTATATTCAGACCTAACTATGTATTTTACTAACTTGCTGTCGTAAAACAACAGATTGTCCAACACTTGCCGGTGATATTAAACCTGGTTCTGATTCTGATCTTCCCACCGTCATCCACACTTCACTCCCTCCCTTGAACCACTCCGACCGATCTCTACGAACCACACCAACCCGCATAATCACCTTCATAATCCCCACCACACCCCCTACCCAACGTCAGCCACACGCACACCCCCCACCACCAGCGATCACCACCACCGTCAGCTCCAAGGCCTCCTTCCACCGGAAACCACACGCCGTCTCTTCCCTGGACCCCCGCAGATCGGTCTTTTCAAACGCCTGTGACCCCAATCACCACCATAGTCACCTCCAAACTCCCACCTCTCCGACTTTACTGAACAAGTTTCCGAGCTTTCACCCTTACTTGACCCTTTCTCTCCGTGAACACTCATTTACCTCATTTAATTTTAGGAAGAGTGGTGAAGAGGACTGCGGTGTTGAAAGGAGATTAAAACACCAGAGCAGCAGAGTCGAGATTCCGTGGGTGCTTAGAAACACCCGGATGGTGTGTTCCCTCCCAGATGCAAAGGTCAAGTTTACTCAGGTAGGGTCTAGGGCACTGACGTGGAAGTGTAGGCAGTCAGATATCTTAATATATGTCAACACCTATAATCAAAGTAAGGAGGTCTGAAGAGAGACTGTATGATGCTAAGTGAAAAAAGGCAGAACAGGACATCAACGATTGTTACCTCTGGAAACCTTCCTGAACCGTACGGAGAATGAGAAGAGAATAACTTGGCATGTAAATACGTGGCTGAGGAACTTCTGCAGGGCGCACGGATTCAGATTACTGGTCAGTGGGACCACTTCTTGGGAGAACACAGCCTCAAAATAGAAGGAAGGAGACGAAAAGGAATTTATTCTGCCAGAGTATGATGAAACTGTGGAATTTATTCTGCCAGAGTATGATGAAACTGCGGAATTTATTCTGACGGAGTATGATGAAACTGTGGAATTTATTCTGCCAGAGTATGATGAAACTGTGGAATTTATTCTGCCAGAGTATGATGAAACTGCGGAATTTATTCTGCCAGAGTATGATGAAACTGCGGAATTTATTCTGACGGAGTATGATGAAACTGTGGAATTTATTCTGCCAGAGTATGATGAAACTGCGGAATTTATTCTGCCAGAGTATGATGAAACTGTGGAATTTATTCTGCCAGAGTGTGATGAAACTGTGGAATTTATTCTGCCAGAGTATGATGAAACTGCGGAATTTATTCTGCCAGAGTATGATGAAACTGTTGAATTTATTGCCGAAGTCAGCTGTGCAGACGAGGAGCTTTGCTCAGGTTTGAATACCCATCGTCACAGAGAATGGCGGGGCTGCTTGGAGGGTTCGAGTGGCATCCTCCGCTGAGACCTACTGTGAGCTCTGGGAGAACAGGCCGGGCCGAGATTTCGGTGTACTGAGGGTCACAGTCTATGTCTGACTTCCGCGCTCCTCACTGTGCTAACGGGCGGTGAAACTCCCAAATCCGCAACTCCGCCCTGAACCTTCAATGATCACCCGGCCGAACTTCCATCACTTCCAGTAAAATAATAAAAACAGTTGCAGAAATTCAGCCGAGTGCATCACGGGAAACATCATCTCCGGCATCGAAGGTATCTTCGAAAATTGATTATTAGAAACGGGACATCTATCATTAAGGATATTCAATCCTGAACATTCCCTCTTCTCATTGCCACCGTCAATGAGGAAGTGACAGATTCTGAAGACCCACATCCCCAGTTTCAGGGACAGTTTCTTTCTCTCCAGCACCAGATTTCTAACTGGAGAATGAACCCCTCTGCACTACCTCACTATTTACCCTCTGTTTAAGAACTACATATTTACCTTAAAACACTTATTTTAGGAAAACATTTCAGGAATTATTTTACTGAACTGCTGCCGGAAAAAAATAAATTCCAGACATAGGACTGCAATATTAAGCCTAGTTCTGATTCTGATCTCCGCACATTCAGACGCATGCCACTCTCCGCAATACCCACCTACAACTCCCCTCCACTACCCATCGTCAACCCCACGCCACTCTCCCCCTGACCCTTGGCTGATCGGTCTCTCCGAACGCCATCACCGCCATACCCACCTCCATCCATCCTACCGACAACCTCACGCCACTTCCTCCCTAGACGCTCGCCAACCGTCTCTCAAAAGCCCCCCATACCCCCCAATCACTCCATAGTCACCTCTATCACCCCCTCATCACATAACCTTTACTAATCACATTTCCGAGCATTCACCCTTACATTGGACCCAACCCTTTTCTCTTCCCGAGCAGTCATATATCTCCGCCTCCCGCCCTCACTCTCAGCCTTCTTCTCCTTGTCCCGCAGTGAATGCTCTCTCTCCACAGTTAACATTAATGACCCTGAGTCCCACACACCCACCGGCCCCGTCCTCCGTCCCTGGTGTTACTGTCTCCCAGTAAGACGGGTTTGGTGATTGACCCCGTGGTGATTTGAATGCGTGGGACTGGAGGGGGAGGAGTGTGAGAAAGCCTTCTGCCCCGGAATGGGGGAGACCCTGTCTGTCAACCGACTAATATTCAGCTAAACTCTGCCCACCTCAGCCATAGCTTCAGACCAGAATACTTCCACGGTAGGTGACATCATCATAGCAGGAGTTTGTTTAGCCCATCGGGCCCTTGAGAGAAATCCCACTGGTGACATTCTCTGCGTCGGTGTGTCTATGCATTCCCATACTCCCACTCCCCAAGCGGCTTCACCAGCAGCTGGAAGCTGCCTCAGAGTGACTAGGCTTTGGGAGGGAAGTGGGATGGGCTGTTTCAGGCCACTGCATTGTCTGCTCTGGGAGCAGGCTGCTCAATGCGCTCGGTAGAGATTGACAGGCCTTCCCAAAGGTTCGCCGGTACCGAATACAGCAAGGTTCGGTCAAGAGACCGGGACCAGTTTAATGCAAACAGCGTCAGCTTTATTGAGTTATGCAGCTGGATGGAGTAACGGTTATACTACGGCGGGGCAGCGATCAGCGGGATAGTGTATCGTCAGTACCGATACCAGAGAATGTGAACACCGGAAAACTGTAACCCTTTCCCATCATCAGAGCACAGGAGAATTATTGTAGCTACATACAGACAGAGGCATATCACATCGAACACCCGCTGCCCGTTCTGCCCAGTGTGTGCACCTCTCCAGTGCCGACACCAGGGCGGTGAGACAGAAGTGTCCTGTGGCCCCCATCTTCTCCACTGCGTTCCCCGAGGAAACCCAAACATCCCTTAAAACCCCAAGCGTCAACCTGCGTGACTCGGTGTTTTTAATGTATTCCGGATCTCACTCTTGCACCAGGGATGCAAAGGACCCCGGGACAGGACACATCTGTCTGTTCCCGACATGGGCACAGTTTTCTCAGGGCTGCTTCCCTTATCAACGCGGTCCGATGTTCCTGGGTCAGTGGAGGACCATGGTGGCCGGAAGTCCTCGAAAAGGTCTCCTAATCTAGCCACATTGCGGTTACTGTGAGAGTGGGTGATGATCCGTCACGTGTTGGTTACCGGGTGCCGAGGCCAGGCTGGGTGAACAGGCCAGTGCAGTGAATACTGAATAGCGGTATGGGAACACGTTGTTAGTGGAGAGCGTGCCGAAAGCGGTGATTGATAGGAAGCAAGGCGGGCGATACAGGGTTCGTCCTCATATGTGTGGGCAATCCATTTCGCCAGTGGCAACGAACCAGACCTCGTTACTGAAAGGTGAAACAGAGAGAGGTGAGGGGAGAGTTCCTCAGTGCAACCACTGTCCCTTTATTGACGGGATTGTATTGGTCAGCAGAGAACCGATCTCAGAAAGCGGCACTGCTTGGCCGGGTGAGCGTGGAGAGCCGGCGGCACAGATGCGCTGGGCAACGCATTCCTACAGTTAGAGAGCATGGAATCTACGATCAGACAGAGTTAAAATATCGCTAGGAAGGAGATTAAATACCCAGGTGTTTTCCACGGATGTTGGGAACTGAAGGATTACGTGAGTCACGACAGGACCGATCAGGAATAACAGAGGAAACATGGGCCTGGTATCGGAGAGGTAGGAAAGCTCCTTAATGAATACTTTCTCTCAGTATTCACGATTCAGAAAGACCTTGACAAATGTGAGCACAACTAGAACAGGCTGATATGCCTGAACAGGTCGATGTTAAGTAGCATGAGTGCGCGCAGCATAAGGAATAAAATGGACGATCTGAAAATTCAGCTACAGATTGGCAAATATGAGGATGTGGCCATCTCTGAAACACGGCTAAAGAATGGCTGCCATCGGGAGCTGAACGTCCAAGGATATACGGTGTATCGGAAAGATAGGTTAGTAGGCAGAAGGGGTGCTGTGGCTCTGTGTATAAGAAATAATATTAAATAATTGTAAAGAGGTGACATAGGATTGGAAGGTGTAGAGTCACCACGGGTTGAGTTAAGAAATGGCAAGGGTAAAAGGACCCTAATGGCAGTTATATACAGGCCTCCAAACAGCAGCCGGGGTGTCGGTTTACAAATTACAGCAGGAAACAGAAGATCCGTGTCAGAAAGGCAATGTCATGATAATCATTGGGAATATCAACATGGAAGCGTATTGAGAAAACCAGGTCAGTACTAATGGACTCAAGAGAGAGAATTTGTAGAAGTTTAAGGGCTGATTTTCTTTAGAACGGCTTGTTGTTGAGCCCACTAGCGGATCGGTTGTACTGGTTTGGCTGTTGTACAATGATTGGAAGTGGTGAGAGAGCTCAAGGTTAAGGAACACTGAGGAAACAGAGATCACATTATTATCAATTTCGTATTGATATTTGAGAGGGAAAAATAAAATCCAACGTGTCGGTATGTCACTGGAATAAAGGAAATTACAATGGCATGGGGAGGGAAACTGGCCAAAGTTGATTGGAAAGGGACACTTGCAGGAAATAAAAATAATGATATATTTGCAAAGGGGAGAAGGACACTACCGTGGCTGACAAGTGAAGTCAGAGCCGAAGGAAAAGCAAAAGACGGGGCATAAACGGAAGCCATAAACGGAAGCCACAGCTCGTGGGAAGATAGAACATTGAGGAGCTTGTAAGAACTTGCGGAAGTAAAAAAAGAAGGTCATTTGGAACGAAAAGATGAATTACAAGAGGATGCTATTGACTAATATCAGTGAAGATACTAATAGATTTTTTAAGTACATTAAGGGTAAAAGAGAGTCGAGGGTAGATATAGGATTAATAGAAAATGACGCGGGAGATATTGCAATGAGAGATGCAGAGATGACAGAGGAAGTGAATGCGTGTTTTGCATCAGTGTTCACAGTGGAAGACGTCTGCAGTTTACCGGACATTCAACAATGAGAGGGAAGTGAAGAATGTGCAGTGAAAATTACGACTGAGAAGGTACTCAGGACTTTTAATGATCTGAGGGTGGATAAATCTCCTGGAATGATGAAATGTACCCTTGATGTTCTGAAGGAAGAAGCTGGAGAGAATGTGGAGGCGTTAACGATGATCTTTCAAGAATCAATAGATTCTGGTATGGTAGCGGATGACTGGAAAATTTCAAATGTTACTCCGTTATATAGTAAGTGTGGGAGGCAGCAGAAAGGAAACTACAGACCTGTTTGTCAGACATCAGTGCTTGGGAAGTTGTTGGAATTGATTGTTAGAGGTTAGATTACGGAGTACCTGGAGCACATGACAAGATAGGGTAAAACCAGCACGGTTTCCTGAAAGGAAAATCCTGCCTGTCAAACCTAGCACAATTCTTTGTGAAAATTACAAGCCGAGTAGACAACGGTGATACAGTAGACGTGCTTTACTTGGATTTTCAGAAGGACTTTGACAAGGTGCCGCACATGAGTCTGCTTAGCAAGATAAGAGCCCATGGAATTTCAGGGAAGTTACAGGGTGGAGAATTAGCTGATCGACAGAAAACAGAGATTGGGTATAAAGGGATCCTATTCTGGCTGGCTGCCGGTTACCAGTTGAGTTCCAGAGGTGTCGTTGTTGGAACCGGCCATATGGACGATGCATGTCAATGACTTGAACTAAGGTACAAATGGATTTGTGGCTAAATTTGCCGATGATGCAAAGTTAAGCAGAGGAGCGGGTAGTGTTAAGGAAACAGAGAGCCTGCAGAGAGACGTGCGTAATTTGGGGGAATGGGCAAAGAGTTGTCAAAAGAAATACAATGTTGGTAAGTTTATGGTCTTGCACTTAGATGGCAGAAATTAATGGGCAGACTATTAATTAGATCGGGAGAGAATTCAAAATGCAGACATGCAAGGGAAGTGGGAGTCCTTGTGCAGGATACCCTAAAGGTTAACCTCCAGGTTGAGTCGGTTTTTAAACAAGGAGAATGTTGTGTTGACATTCATTTCTCGTGGCTTACCCATAGCCTAGTTTTCGAAGCTCCATGCACCTACCCAGGAGTTTCTTAAAAAACCCTATCGTTTCCCTCTCCACCACCGCCGCCGGCAGCCTATTCCACACATTCACCACTCTCTGCATGAAAACCTACCCCTGACATCTCCTCTGTAGCTACTTACAAGCACCTTAAAACTATGCCCTATCGTACTACCCGTTTCACCCCTGGGAATAATTCTCTGACTATCCAGATGATCAATTTCTTTCATTATCCTGTACACACTTAACTGGCCATCTCTCATCTTCTTTCGCTGCAAGGAGAAAACGCCGAGTTCACTCAATCGATCCTCATAAGGCGTACCCCCAATGAAGGGAACATCCTTGTAAATCTCCTCAGTGCCCTTTCTATGGTTTCCACGTCCTTCCTGTAGTGAGGCGACTGGAATTGAGCACAATACTCCAAGTGGGGTCTGAACATGTTCCTATATAGTTGCAACATTACCTCTCTGCTCTTAAACTCAATGCTACGGCTGATGACGGCCAATACACTGTATGTCTTCTTAATCACAGTGAACCTGCGTAGCAGCTTTGAGTGTCATCTGGACTTGGACCCTAAGATCCCTCTAATCCCCCACACTGACAAGAGTCTTACCGTTAATGCTATAATCTGCCATTATATTTGACTTACCAAAATTAACATCTGCGAAACCTCACACTTATCTGGGTTGAACTCCATCTCCCAATTCTCAGCCCAGAATTGCATCCTATCAATATCCCGGTGTAAACTCTGAAAGCCCTCCATACTATCCACAACGCCCCAAGCCTTCGTATCATCAGCAAATTTACTAACCCATTCCTCCACTTCCTCATCCAGGTCATTTATACAAATCAGGAAGTGTAGGGGTCCCAGAACAGATCCCTAAAGCACACCACTGTTCACCGACCTCCATGCAGGGTATGACCCCACTACAACAACACTTAGTCTTCTGTGAGTAAGCCAGTCCTGGATCCCATGCATGCTTATTTTCTCAGTAAGCCTTGCATGGGGTATCTTATCAAATGTCTTGTTGAAATCCATGTACACTACATCCACTGCTCCAATGTGTTTAGTCACATACTCAAAAAATTCAATCAGCTCGTGAGACACTACCTGCCCTTGACAAAGCCACGCGGACTACTCCTAATCATATTACACCTCTCCAAATATTTATAAATCCTGCCTCTCTGGATCTTCTCCATCAACCTACCAACCTCTGAGGTAAGACTCACTGGTCTATAATTTCCTGGGCTGTCTCTACTCCCTTTCTTGAATAAAGGAACAACATCCGCAAACCTCCAATCGTCCGGAACCTCTCCCGTCTCCATTGATAATGCGAAGTTCATCCCAACAGGCGCATCGATCTCTTCGTTCGCTTCTCAGAGTAGCCTGGGGTTCAGAATTCTTCCGTACCTTTCCCTGAGAACATCTGTTTCCAAATTATGCTTCCATTTTCCTGCCTGACAGCCTCGTATTTCCCCTTACTTCAATTAGACGTTTCCCTAACTTGTCTGTTCCTGTCCTTCTACAATGCTATGGTAAAGGAGATAGAATTGTGATCACTATCTCCAAAATGCTCTCGCACAGAGATAAATGGCAACTGACCAGATTCATATCCCAATATCAGATCACGTACAGCCTCTCCTCTTGTAGTTTTATCTGCATAATGTGTCACGAACCCTTCCTCAACACACCTAGCAGACTGCATCCCTTCTAAATCCCTCACTCTAGGGAGATGCCAATCAATATTTGGGAAACTAAAATCTCTCACCACAACACCCCTGCTATTATCGCACCTCACCTCACATAGAATATCAGAGCAGGGATGTGATTTTGAGGCTCTATAAGGAATACGTGAGAACTTATTTGGAGTATTGTCTGCAGTTTTGGACTCATTATTTTACAAAGGATATACTGACATTGGAGAAGGTGCAGAGAAGATTCGCAAGAATGAATCCAGCAATGAAAATGTTAATGTATGAGGAACATCTGGCAGCTCTGGGCTGTATTCCCTGGAGTTCAGGAGAATGAGGTGGGATCTCATAGAAACATTTCGAACATTATAAGGCGCGAAAAGATCAGATATGGCAAGTTATTTACCATGGTAAGGGCATCTAGGAAAATAGGGCATAATTTCAGGATTGAAGACCTCCTTTTGGAACTAACATGACGTCAAATTACTTCACTCAGAAGGTGGTAAATCTGTGCAATTTGTTGCCACAAGCGGCTGTGGAGGCCAAGTCATTGGGTGCATTTAAGGCAGAGATAGATAGATTCTGAATTTGCCAAGACATCAAAGGGGATGGGGTAAAGCAGGGGAGAGGGGATGACTGGAAGAACTGGATCAGCCTATGATTGAATGGCGTAGCAGGCTCGATGTCCCGGATCTCTATTATATATTCTGGTTTTATGAGCTGAATCCTTTCAAAAACTTGAGGACAGTTAATCCCTGGTGCCGGAGGAGATATACTCCAGTTTTCTACGGGAAGCACCCGAAGGATATTGCGCGCTTTTGGCGATGGACTTTGCATTCCTATTACCCTCTTCAGTCGTACCGGGGGATTGTAAGCTGCAAATGTTTTCCGTTTTTTCAAAGAATCTAATAGTGAAAACAATGGGAATGATAGAGCAGTAAAGTTCCTCACGAGAGACTTATCCAGAAAGTTATGAGGCATGGGATAAGTGGAACCTTGGCTGCTTGGATAAAATAAAATGGCTTAAAGGATGAAAGTAGAAGGTAGTTGTGGAAAGAAAGTATTCTGCCTGGAGTTCGGTGACTATTGGAGTGCCGGAGGGATCTGCCCTGGAACCCCTGCTATTTGTAATTTTTATAAATGAGCTTGATGTAGAGGCGGAAGAATGGGTGAGTAAGTTTGCGGATGACACGAGGATTGGAGCAGTTGTGGATGGAGCTGAATGTTGTCGAATGTTAACAGAGGATATAGACAAGCTGCAGAGTTGGGCAGAAAAATAGCATATGGAGTTCAATCCGGATAAGTGTGAGGTGATGCAATTTGGAAGGACTAACCAGAAGACTGAGTACAGGATTAATGGTCAGTTACTTAAGAGCGTGGATGAACAAAGGGACTTTGGGGTTCAAATCCATACATCCTTCAAGGTCGCTGCACAGGTTGATAGGGTAGTTTAGAAGGCCTATGGGATGCTTGGCTTCATTAACAAGGGGATTGATTTCAAAAGTAGAGAGGTCATGTTGCAACTCAACAAATCTCTGTTGAGACACTTAGAGTATTGTGTTCAGTTCTGGTCACCTCATAATAGGAAGGATGTGGAAGCTATGGAGAGGGTGCAGAGGAGATTTGTCAGGATTTTGTCTGGTTTGGAGAACAAGTCACATGAAGCAAGGTTATCAGAAATGGGACTTTTCACTTTGGAGCATAGAAGAATGAGCGGGCTCTTGATAGAGGTCTACAAGGTTAAAAGAGGCATAGATAGGGTGGATAGTCAGTACCTGTTTCCCAGGGCACCAATAGCAAACACCAGAGGGCATAGGTACAAAATTAAGGGAGGGAAGTTTAGGGGAGACATCGGGGGTAAGTTTTCTACATAGAGGGTTGTGAGTGCCTGCAATGACTCGCCAGGGATGGTGGTGGAGTCTAAAACATTAGAGGTATTTAAGAGCCTTTTGGACAGGCACATGGAATAAAGAAAAATAAAGAGTTATGGGGAAGTGTGGGTTTAGTACATTTTTTAAGGATTATGTCGGTCGGCACAGCATGGAGGGCTGAAGTGCCTGTACTGTGCTATAGTTTTCTATGGTTCTATGGTTCTAAAGGTTATGTCGTTGTGTGCGAACTGCTGCAGTAGATATGTAGGCACTTCAAGAAATATAGTCTGAATAGAGGTAGTCAGCATGGTCTTGCCAAGTGCAGGTCGTGTCTCAAGAATGCGATTAAATTCGTCCGGGTGCTGCAAACCACGTTGCAGGCTTGTACGATGATGGTGTATACATATATTTTATCAGGAGGTTTGATAAGATTCCTCATTGTTGGCCCATTCAGAAAGTCATGTGATAGGGATTGCAGAGAATCTTGTCCGTGTAGGTAGGGAACTGGCTTGCCGAAGACAGAGTGTGCTAGCAGTTGGAGATTATTCCACCTGGAGTTCAGTGAGATTCTGTGTTCCGTAGAGATCTGATCTGAGATCTGAAATTCTTTTTGAATTTTACAAATGATTTTGATGAGGAAATGAATAGACATAGATAACAGGCAAAATATGGATGTTAATGGATAATGTGGTGGGTTGTCGAGGGTTACAAATGGGCATTGATGGATGCAGAACTGGTTTGAGAAATGGCGAGTCAAGTTGAGTATGGGGAAGAGAGAAGAATTGCACTTAGAAAGGTCGAATTAGAATGCAGAATCCATGGATTATGACAGGGTAATTGAAAATATTGAGGAGAAGAAGATCTTTCAGCCTTGACGTCAATTAATCTTTAAAGTTTCCGCGCCATTTAATAGGGTAGTTAAGGATGTGTATGAATGATTTGGGATAATTCGGCGGGGGAGCAAGTTCGGTAGCCGCAAGGTACTGTTGCAGCTTTATAAAACTCTGGTTAAACCACATTTGGAATTTTGTACTACACCGTAGAGTGGATAAGTTTGACAAGGGGAGGGAATTTTAAAGCGATTTGGGGGTATGTATAGGGGCAGCCAGCGGTGCGTTATTACCTATAGTAGTGAGTGTGTGAAACGCAATATCAATGGTGGTGGTATAGACACACACATTAGGGTCATTTCAGAGACTCTCTTAGCACACGGATAATGGAGAAATAGAAGGCTCTGGAGGAGAACAAGTTTAGAGTCGGTAAAACATCAAGGACCAAAGGGCCAACAAAAAGATGTCCTGTTCAATGTTTTCTTATCTACGTACGTGATGAACTAGGATGGTCCGCACAGTTTATAATAGGGAAGATCATGCCTGGGCAACGTTTCAGGAGCACAAGGTAGGGACAGGGGTCACTGACCACACCAGTTTCGTGGACTCACTAAACAGCGAAAGGAAGCTGTTCAAAACCGTTCCTTCCCTCGAAGGAGCAGAGTGAGGAGATTTTTTTTCTCTTTCTCGCCACCGTAGCGCTCCCCACACCCCGCTCTCCTCACCCCCACCGTGCATGAGCACAAGCCTGGTACTGTAACGTCTCTGGTTCATCAACTAGCGCAATCACAGACACAACATTCCAATGCCACTTACCCTGCCGGCATCGAGCTGAAGTCATACGATACCCTGATGGAGATGGTGGAAAAATAAGAAAAAGTAATTAATGGCCCGACATCTTGAAGTTAACAATCCACAATCCACATCTCACTCACACTCAACACTGATCCCTTCCTGATGTGCTCAGAGGCAGCACCGGGACACGTTGGACCTCCGGATTTAACATCAAGTTCAACTCTTCAACCAAACTCCTTTCCTTAGTTTACTCCAAACCAGAGAACCCTGCTGCAGTTCACTGTGGGCGCTGCCCCAGCTTACCTCCCTTCTCACATACACACACGATGCAGCAGTTACACCGTTTCACTCTTCGGAGGAGCAATGTGAAGAGAGATGCTTCTGGAATAGGTAGCGTGCGATCACACTGATTGGTTTGCAGTACAGGGTCTGCATTAGCTGCTAGAACATTAATGAACAGCCAGGTAATGAACGCAACAACCTGTGTAAAATTAAAGTTTTGATCTCATTGGAAATTTCAACTTCCCCAATACAAAAATGTACATTCTCAATGCAAGGCGATTAGATGGGGAGAATTTATTAACTGGATGCTTTATTAAATGAATATGTGCACCGTCCAACGAGAGGAGGTGCCGACCTGAAAAAGCTAACATAAGTAAAGCTCCGTAAATTCGGATCAAACGGAGCAAATCAGGAGTATAACGAAGCCAGTAATGTAGGGAAAAAAAGAATGAGGAGAACCAAGAGTCCTTGGCAAGCAGGATTAGGATGAATTTAATTAAGCAACATTCCATACAAATGTCAGGAACAAACGAATGACTATGGACAGTGTATGATTATTGAATTTTTTCGGAGTGGCGGGAGGCTAGGTTTGCTTTAATGCGGAAAATGTGAGTGACGTATTCACTGAGTATTTTATTTCCGTATTTATCTGGGTAAAAGACATGGAGGAGCAGCAGATTGGTGTTCTGTTTATAAATATGTTAGGTGTTTAGAGCAAAATTAGGAGAAACACCTCGGGCCTCGGAATGATTTTTCAGGTGAATAAGTCTCCAGGACATGATGGGAGTTCCATAGGTTAGTGAGGGAAGCAAGAGACGGGATTGCATGATCCTTGGAAAAATATCCTCTCTAGCCACATGCGAGATGCCAGAGGACAGGCGAATGGCTAAAGTTTTACATCTTCATGAAAAGCGAAAAAAGGGAATTCCTGGAAACTATTTACCATTGAGGCTCAGGTTAGTTCCATTCCAGTGAGATATTAATTATTGAATGGCCTTATTGAACCTGGAGTTTTAATTAGTGAAGCACAGCAAGGATCTGGGCTGCGACCTCTTCTGTTTGTGGTGTGAATAAATAACCGGGATGCAGATATCGACAGGTTTGTGAATGATATCCAGAATTGATGGAGTTGTGGATTGTGTAGAAGGACTTGCAAAACGTACAGCGCAACATAGATCAGTTGCAGATATAGACAGAAAAATGGTAGAAGCAGTTCAACCCACATAAATGTGGGATGTTGCACCTTGGTAGGGAAAATGCTAGGAGAAAGTACACTCCAAAAGGAAAGACCAATAACTGTGTTGAGTTTAGGGAGAATTTGGGGTCCAAGTTGAGAGCTCGTCAGTAACAGGTATAAAGTTCGATAAAGCGACTAAGGAGGTTTAAGCAATGTTCGCTTTTATTAGTTGAGGAATTAGTATAATTGCGAGTAGGTTATATTGCAAGTTTATAAACATCTGGTTCGGCCGCATCTAGAGTATTGAATACAGTTTTAGTCATGCCACCATGGGAAGGATGTTGAGGCTTTGGGCAGGGTGCAGAAGAGGATTACCAGCATGCTGCCTGGTTCAGAGGCCATGTGCTAACTTGAGAGATACAACAACTTGTGTTGTTTTCTTTGGAGCGGAGGGGCTGAGTAGAAATTATGAGACGCATAGATGGAATACACAGTATCTTTTTCCCAGGGCAGAAATATCTAATATTAGAGGTTGTAGGTTGAGAGGGGGTAGGTTCGAGGGTGATGTGAGGGGTAACTTTTTTTAACCCAGAGATTGGTGAATGTTTGGACTGTACGGTCTGGTGAGATAGTAGAGGCAAATAAATCAGAGGTTATAAGTGACGCTTAGATATGATGCTCCATGATTGTGAGTAACGTGGAAGATTATGGACATTGCGTATGTTGGAGGGATTTGGTTTAGGAGAGGTTTTATTTACTCTTCAGTTCGGCACCATATTGTTGGCCGAGGGGCCTGTTGCAATACTGTACTCTCCTGTGTTCTATGTTCTGTCTCTGCCACCCTTCCAGCAGCATGGAACCACACCCGATGTCGCGATGCCTTTGTTTCATTTAACGCCTCCTCACAGACACAGCTTTCGAATTCCACTTACCCGCCCATAGAGACTTCTGTTCCCCAGAAGGATCTCCTATTTGAAGGACGTGAAGAAGTTAACAAAAATGGTTCAGTGAAAAACGCTCAGAGACACGGTGCAGTGTTCACTCAGCCTTCTCTCAGTGCACGGTGCGGGTTGAGGTGCTCCCTTTAAATGTGACGATACAGAGGGTCCATATGTTATGGAGACTCAGAAGTAAAGAGAGGCTGAGGGAACGCAGGATTTCTGAGACCGAGCGCGTTGCAAATATTTTCGTAAAACTGTACATATATTATTAATACGCATTCTTTATTTACATAATTCATTATGGGCTATGTGAGGGAGGTACATGAATGGCATACGTTATTAGTATGCCAATAACGTCATTAGTTAATAGAAAACTAAGTAGACAAGTTATCTGCACACCTTTGTATTTCATTTTGATTATTTTCTAGAGTTGGTAAGTATAACAACATTGGATAGGAAGGCATCAGTGTTGTGGGCAGAGAATGGTAGTGTTACCCTGGGTCAGATCTTCTGGTTCTCATAGAAAAGGACAAAAGTGTGAGCACAATTCCCGTGTTGCATCTACAGGGAGTGGAAGCATTGGCTCGAATGATTAGGGGAGAACACAGCTGTGGAAAGTGTGCAGTCCAGAGGGGCCACAAGATATATACCTTTACGTAAGAAAACAAACGTTGGGCCCCAAGGAATATTTGACAGATTGAAATTGACGGTGAAGAGTTTGGAACGGAGAACAGGGAAAATTACTGTGGGATGAATTGTGTACTGAGCAGCTGCTTTCATTCAATAAGACCCCAGTAATATGCTCGAAATGCACGAGATATCGGAATCAGAGCGAGTATTACGGCCATCACAAAAAAAAAAACAGTTGGTGGGAGGATTGAACAGTGTGGAAGTGAGGAAATCACCTGGGTTAGATTGACTTCACGTCAGGCTTCAGAAAGGCACAGCGGAATACATCGTCGAGGCATTGTTAGGAAAAGTATCAGAAGATTATAAATGGTGAATGTGACACTGCGCTTTTGACCAGGGGAGCGGGGAAGACGGCAGCTGCTTCGTGGGCAGTTATCCGACCTTGGCTACGCTGAGCTGTTTGAGAGTCCTTCCAAGAGCTTGGAAAATTACTGTATCCCCATGGTGAACTCGTACAGAAAGTGAGAGCGCTGCGCTGGTTGCCCACAGAAAGCTGCGGGTGGTTTGGTGATCACTGGCGTTCCGCAGGGATCTGTGTTTGGAGCCCTACTCCATGTGATATTTATAAATGATTTAGATCAGCAGGTGCAACGGTGAGTTAGGAAATTTGATAATGGTACAAGGTTGATTGCAGGATAGTGCCCACGAAGACTCGGCAGGACATCTGAAAATTTTGACAAACTTCTATAGGTGTGTATTTAGAGTATCTCAACTGGCTGCATTACACCTTGCTGTGTATAGACCGATGCCCTTGAACGGAATATCCTTGAAAACGTAGTGGACACCACCCAGTCGATCACGAATATTACCCCGCCTTCAACCGCTGAAAACTTCTGGATGGAGGCTGACGCAGAAGATCAGCATCCATCATCGAGTATCCCTACAAGTCTGCTCAGGCTGTATTCTCGCTGTTGTCATATTTAAGAAGGAACAGGCACCTTACAAACCACAGAGCCTGGTTCAGGTTCTGGTTCTCGAACCAGAAGAGATTACTTCATTCAATTTACTCGCCCATTGCTAAACTGTTCTCAGAATCTATGCACACTCCCAATGACTCTGTATCTGATAATCTGCATATCGACATTTATTGCTTCCTCAGCTGTTATTATTACGATTTCTTATTTTCCATTTTGGCTTTCCACGTGTTGTTCATTCGGTTCAGTGGTCGCTTATCTGTCTGTTGGCTGTAACATTACGAGAAGATTAGAAGAGCACAGGGCCGTAAGGTACAGGCGCAGAATGCGCCCATTTGGTCCATTGAGTCTGTTGCATCATTTTATCACAGCTGATCCATTTTGTGTTCCCTTTCGGCCACTATCTCCTGTCTTTTCACGTATCCCTTCAGGTCCTGACTAATCAGCATTCAGTGTCGCTGTGTCTGTAATATACTAAATAACTCGGCACAACAACTGCCTGTGGCAACTAAGTCCACAGATTTACTTCTAAAGGACACCCCTCTATTCTGCTGTTTCCTCTTGTCTTAGACTCCGGCACAATTGGACGTAAACCTTCAAATGATCTCTATCGAAAAACTTTCAACATTCAATGGGTTTGAATTCGGACACCCTCGCTCTTCTGAACTCTAATGAGGAGAGGCCAAGAACAATCAGATGTTTCCCAGTGACCACACATTTTACTTGCACGTCCCATTCTCATTCTGACATGTCTATTCATGGCCTCCTCTACTGTCAAGATGAAGCCACACTCATGTTGGAGAAACAACACCTTATATACCGGCTGAGTAGCCTCCAACATAATGGCATGACCATTGACTTCTCTAACTTCCGTTAATGCCCCTCCTCGCATTCTTACCCCATCCCTGGCATATTTATTTGCTTCTTTTTCTCTCTCTTTCTGTCTCTCTCTGCCCATCACTCTGCTTGTTCTCCATCTCCCTCTGGTGCTCCCCTCCTCCTTCCTTTCTTTCTTTCTTTCTTTCTTTCTCCCGAGGACACCCGTTCCATGATCCTTTTCCTTCTCCAGCTCCGTATCATTTTGGCCAATCACCTTTCCAGCTCTCAGCTTTACCCCACCCACTCCGGTCTTTTCCTATCATTTCGCATTTCCCCCTACCCCCACCGCGTTGAAATCTCTTAGTAACTTTCCTTTCAGCTAGTCCTGACGAAGGGTCTCGGCCCGAAACGTCGATAGTGCTACTCCTGTTAGATGCTGCCTGGCCTGCTGCGTTCCACCAGCATTTTGTGTGTGTTATTTGTATTTCCAGCATCTGCAGATTTCCTCCTGTTTGTTTTTTACATGACAGTCCTTCCAATCCCAGACAAATTTTCCTGAACGTCCTTTGAATCCTCGAAAATGTCAGCACATCATTCCTTAGAAGAGAGGCCCGAAACTGCGTACCAACTCCAGGTGAGTCCTCCTCAATGCTATAGAAAGCCTCAATATTACGGCCTTGCTTTCTTCTATGCTACTTCTCTTGAAATAGTTGCTGACATTGTACTTGCCTTCCGCACCTGCGATTCGGCAAGGAAACCTGACTTTATATTCTTGCTCAAGGACACCCGAAATCCTTTGCCCCTCGAATCTTTGATTTTGTTTCTGCCGTTGGAATGTAACCTACCCATTTATTTCTTCTGCCAAGTTACATAACCATCAACTTTCTGACAAGTATTCTATCTGCCACTTGTTTGTGCAATTGTTTCATCTGACTAAGTCTTTACCTAGCCCATTAATCTCCTCTAAACTGTCTGAAAGTCTACATATTTCGTATCATCTGCAAACTTCGCCACAAAGGTATCAGTTTATTATTCAATTCATGACACGAAACTTTAAAAGAAGCTCTCCAAACACTGATCCCTGAGGAGCAACCATAGTCACCGGCAGACAACCAAAAAGGGGTCGCTTTATTCGCACAATTTGCCTTCTGCCTATCCATGCTAGTATATTTTCTGTAATACCATCGGCTCTTACGTTGTTAAGCAAACTCACGAGCGGTACCTTTTTGAGGGCATTCTGAAAGTCCATGTATATATCATCCCCCTCTGGCTATGTTGCTTCTTATTTTCTCAAAAAAAAACAACAGATTTTCAAACAGGAGGTTCCCTTGAGGATATCCTGCTGATCAGGGGCTATTTTATCATGGGTCTGCAACTTCGCCGAACTACATCCTTACCAACCGCTGATGTCGGGTTAACCTGTCTATAATTTCTTTAAATGTACGCCTCTCCCTTCTTGAGGAGTTACGTGTCATTTGCAATTTGCCATTCCTCCGTATCCATGTCTGAGGATTTATTTCGGAACCAGGACAATTAATGCCTCCAGAATCTCTTCAGTTCTTCTTCAGAAACCTGGAATGTATGCCATCCAGAACAGGTGACATCCACATTACCCATTTCCTAGAATTTTCTTCTTTGAAATGGCACCTTCTCACACTTCTGCCCGCTGTGACTCTCTATCCCCTGAAGTTTTCCACAGTAACGTGTGATGCAAAATACTTGTTCAGTTCGTCCGCCTTTTCCCTGTCCCCCATTACCAACTCTGCAGCTTTGTTTCCAAAAGTCCGATATCCACCCCCGTCACTCTTGTACACAGTATGCATCTGAATAAACCTTTGACGTCGTATTTAATATTATTGGGTACTTCGTCTTCGCGTTCCAAATTTTTCTTTTCAATTAATATTTATTTCTCTTCTGCTGGTTTTTAAATGTTTCCCAGTCCTCTAACTTCCCATTAATGTTTGCTCTACTATAAGAATTCGTTTTGTCTTTTGTGTTGCTTTTGACGCCTCCTGACAGAAATGGATGTCACTCATTTACTTTACAATGCTTCTTCCTCTGAAGGGTGTATATAACCAGCGCCTTCCTAATTTTTTTCGGAAATTCCAGCCATTGGTGCTCTGCCTTCAAAGCTGCCGGTGCAGTTTTCCATTCAATTTTAGCCAACTCCTCTCTCATGCCACTGCAATTCCATTTCCGCCGTGGTAATGATGATACATACGACTCTAGCTTCTCCGTCTCAAATGTCAGTGTGAATACCTCTTAACGTAACTGGGAAGAAAATAACTTTTGGTATCGTGCATTATATTATTGGCTAGTATGCCACCAAATTTCATCTCTTCCCTTTTTATCACTTTTAGTTGCCTTTTGCTGGATATTTTAAAAACAGCGGAAGCATCCAATTTACCGCTGACTTTTGCTACCTCATATGTCCTCTCCTTTTTGTAATGCAATCCTTACCGCCCTTTGTCAGCCACGGTTGACTAGCCGTGCGACTTGATAACATTTTCCTCTGCGGTACACATCTGTCCTGTGCCTTGGAAAATTAAAACCAGAAACATCTCTGATTTCCCGTCAAGTCAGCCAGTATCTTCCTCCAATCCACCTCGGCAAGCTCCTTTCCCATGGGCCTCTATATCCCTTTAATTCATTGCGATACTGATTCATGTGAGTTACGCGACTCCCTCTAAAATTGTAGTATAAATTCAATCATATTATGAGCACACTCTCCTGAAGGTTTTTTTTTGTCCTACTTTAATCTCCCTCATAAGGCCTGGTTTATTACACAACAACTAATCTAATATTGCCTCTCCCTGAGTAACCTACAGCTGCTTAAAAAAGCCATCTCTTAGGCGATCGACAAATACCCTGTGTTGTTATCCCACACCAAACTTTTCCATCAATAACCTTACATATTGAAGACCTTCATTATAAATGAGAGTTTACACTTCTAATACTCATTTTCTAGCTCATTTTGCAATCTCAAAAACACGACTACTATTTTGAGTTCCGTATATGCATCCCAAATAGCTTTTGTTTATAACCTTTCGGTTTCATAACTCCACCTACAAAGATTCAACGGTCCAGGACTCTTTGCAATCTCTTTCTAAAGATGCATTACCAACTGATACCAAGAGATCCATAACACCGCCTAAAACTCCCTGGTTTTCCCTTCAATACAGAGTATATCTTTTGATGTTAAGCTCCCAGCTATGGTGATCTTTCAGCCACGACCAATCCCAAATTGCGCCGCGAGGTCATTCACGTTATTCTGAATGCCACGCGCATTTAAATGCAGCACCTTCCATTCTGCATTCTTCGCCCTTTGGAACTTTGCCTCTGTGCCTGAATTTAACTCTTTGTTCTGTCTGCATTTGTACGCAACCATTGACATCTCCTCCCTTACGTTAATGCTACAAACAGCATCTACATATAAACCCGTGGGCGCATCCTCAGCAATACATCCCGTTTCCCGTTCCACTGCCATATTAGTTTACACAACTTTCAACGGCTCTGGTAAATCTGAGAAAGTCAATTGCTTCCTTAGATTCTCAGAAATGCTTCAACAAGTTGCCGCCCATGAGGAAGCTCAGCGAGCAAAGTACGCATGGTGTTACCGAAGCGCACGCGACCTTTTCCGTCAGTTTGAGCAGCCACCCGATACGGCGGAACTGGAGCTTGATTGGAGCTCATAGTCACAGAGTCCGATTTCAACTTACCCGCCACTGGTAAAGGCCCCCGCAGATGTGCGTATGCTACGTTTGCTGAGCCTGTGGGGAAACATAGAAATGATTATATCTCCGTGATCTGGAATCCATAATCCGCTTCCCCTGTCATCAAACCATCCTTTTGGCCATTTCCCGGTCATGCTACCAACGGCGACCTGCATTTCTGATTCGCTGCCAAAGTTTTCAAGCACGTCAGCCTGAGAAGGGATCCGTTTGAAGCGTGTGAAGTAAACAAAGGATTAGAGGACTTGCCAGCCGGACGGGATGCTCAGCGAGGCACAACTGCGACGGACAGTGAGCAGAGGGGGGAGCCGAGAGCTGGGCCAGAGCCCGGGTAAGTTACTAAGCAGGGCGTAAGGCTGAGTACATGAGCTGGGTTGAAGGGCTGTCTGTGGATGACCATGCAAGACCTCAGGAGCGTACTTTGTTCGCAGGAGACAGTAGCTGTGTGATTGTCAAGTAATTTAACGGTAATGCACAGCAAGGACTGAGTTCACCTGTGACAGTTTCCCCACAGTATAACCGTATAACAATTACCGCACGGAAACAGGCCATCTCTGCCCTTCTAGTCCATGCCAACGCTTACACTCACCTAGATCTACGGGCCCGCACTCAGCCCATAACCATCCATTCCTTTCCTATCCATATACCCATCCAATTTTACTTTAAATGACAATACTGAACTTGCATCTACGACTTCTACTGGAAGCTCATTCCACACAGCTACCACTCTCTGAGTAAAGAAATTCCCCCTCGTGTTACCCTTAAACTTCTGCCCCCTAACTTTCAACATGTCCTCCTGTTTGAATCTCCCCTACTCTCAATGGAAAAATCCTATCCACGTCAACACTATTTATTCCCCTAATAATTTTAAATACCTCTATCAAGGCCCCCCTCAACCTTCTACGCTCCAAGGAATAAAGACCTAACTTGTTCATCCTTTCCCTGTAACTTAGGTGCTGAAACCCAGGTAACATGCTAGGAAATCTCCTCTGTACTCTCTCTATTTTGTTGATATCTTTCCTATAATTCGGTGACCAGAACTCTAACACAATAAGAAGAGGACGGCCAAACACGACAGACACACGGTCACCGGGTCTCTGGCACTGAGAGTGGTGCTGTGGCTCAGAAGGGCAGAATGGTGAAGATGACTGCAGTGTGATAGAATAGAGACGAGACTCTGTGGGCACCATTGCGATACCCGGATGATATGTTACCTATCCATTGGCAGGGTGAGGGATGACTCAGATCGGGTCCAAGAGATGACCAACGGCAAGGGAGAGAAGCAATGTCTTGGAGTATATAAGCACAAATGGCTTATTAAGACGAATAGATAGAGTGGACAGCCAGCGCCTCTTCCCCAGGGCACCACTGCTCAATACAAGAGGTCATATCTTCAAGGTAATGGGAGGGAAGTTCAAGGGGGTATTAGAGGAAGGTATTTTACTCAGAGAGTGGTTGGTGCGTGGAATGCACTGCTTGAGTCAGTGGTGGAGGCAGATACACTAGTGAAATTTAGGATACTAGTAGACAGGTAGATGGAGGAATTTAAGGTGGAGGGTTATATGAGAGGCATGGTTTAAACGTCGGCACAATATTGTGGGCCGAAGGACCTGCAAAGTGTTGTATCTTTTTATGTTTCTATAGCATAAAGAGCGAAAAACACGAGATCCTGCAGAAAGAGTTTAAGGGGGCTCGATAGAAAGTTGACAAACAGGACCTACAGGACAGTATCCTCTCTATTGTTGTACCACGTGGACAATCCAAACCAGGGGTGCGTGAAAAGAGCTGGTCCAAGAGCAGGATTTTCGAGATCGTGAATATAGAGATTCGCGGTAGATTTTCTAAATTCATGGGGCGACCGATCAATAAGCAAGTATACGTAAACAGAAATACCTTTCAGGCAGGGACCTGCGTAGGATTAAAACAATAAGCAGAGTTTTGAGCAAGTTTTCTTCGAATTGGGCTTTCAACATCGTGGTGCCTTAAAAGAGCAGTTTTTTATGCAACCTTCGCTTCGCCTAGCGGCTTAATATAATGGGTGATAAACCCCGGCCCGGGCAAACGGAAGGAATCACGTTTGGGTGGATGCTGCGCGATTTGTCCCCTGTTACAGAGCAGTATCCCGAAATAGCAAACAGTGCACAATATGCGATTAAACGATTGAGCTTCATAGCTGTTAGTTTGACTATCTGGTTAGTAGAGAAACGAAATAAAAGAAAAAATAAACAATCTTATTAAACAGTCAGTGCGCAAAGTTGGAGCTCAGTCACAGGCCGATCGTTCAACATCGACTTCCTCTGATCGTCGCTACCCTTGGGACCCTTGATCCGAGTCCACCCCGTCCGGCGGTCTACCAAATCTCTCCATTCGCACCTTCTCTCCTCATGTCCCTCCCTCTCTGGCAAAAGCCCGCAAAATCAACTCCTACCAGCTTCAAAAGACAGGGCGACAAAGTTCCGATTGGCTAGAATGCATACAACAGTCATAGAACCATAGAACACTACAGCACAAAAACATGCCTTTTGGCGCTTCTTGGCTGTGCCGAAGCATTTGTCAGCCTAGTCCCACCGACCTGCACCTGGCCTATATCCCTCCATATACCTCTCATCCAAGTACCTGACCAAGTTTTTCTTAAATGTTAAAAGTGAGCCTGCATTCACTACTTCATTCCACACTCTCACCACTCTCTGTGTGAAGAAGCTCCCTCCATGTTACCTTTAAACTTTTCCCCCTTCAACCTTAACCCATGTCCACTGTTTTTTTTCTCCCCTAGCCTCATTGGAGAAAGCCTGTTTGCATTCACTCTATCTATACGCATCATCATTTTATATACCTCTATTAAATCTCCCCTCATTCTTCTACGCTCCAGGGAATAAAGCCCTAACCTATTCAAACTTTCTTTGTAACTCATTTTCTCAAGTCCCAGCGACATCCTTGTAATCCGTCTCTGCACAGTTTCAAACTAATTGATATCCTTCCTGCAATTTGGTGACCAGAACTGCACACAATACTCCAAATTCGGCCTCACCAATGCCTTATACAAACTCACCATGATATTCCAACTCTTATACTCAATACTTTCATTTATAAAGGCCAACGTACCAAAAGCACTCTTTACAACCCTATCTACCCGTGACGCCACTTTTAGGGAATTTTGTTCCTGTATTCCCAGATCTCTCGGTTCTACTGTACTCATCAGTGCTCTACCATTGTATGTTCTACCTTGGTTTGTCTTTCCAAAGTACAATACCTCACACTTGTCTGTATTAATCTTTATCTGCTATTTTTTCACCACATTTTTCCAGCTGGTCCAAATCCCTCTGCAAGATTTGAAAACCTTCCTCACTGTCCACTGGACCTCAAAACTTTGTATGTTCAACAAACTTGCTGATCCAATTTGCCACATTATCATCCAGATCATTGATATAGATGACTAATAACAATGGACCCAGCACTCATCCCTGTGGCATACCACTGGTCCCAGGCCTCCACTCAGAGAAACAATCCTCTACTACCGCTCTCTGGCTTCTCCCAATGAGCCAATCTCTAATCCAGTTTATTACCTCACCATGTGTACCTAGCGACAGAAAATATTGCTAACTAACCTCCTATACGGGACCTTGTCAAAGGCATTACTGAAGTCCATGTAGACAACATCCACTGCCTTCCCTTCATCCACTTTCCTAGTAACCTCCTCAAATAATTCTAATAGATTTGTGAAACGGATTATTTCTATGGCCGCCTCCACAACAGGTGTCCAGTCTGCAGTCAAGTGAGGGATTGGTGGCCACATATTCCCACAGGTATTCATCGGTATCAGTGCGTTGGGTGTGGAAGTTCTCCTTCATTACATTTGTATAAAACAAATTTCAATCCTCTGTTTCTCTTTTGTTAATTCGTATCACCCGGGTCCGTTGTGAGGATTTCTTTTGGGTTTACTGAGTGTTTTCCAAACAATGTTATCACTATTGTATGTTCTACCTTGGTTTCTCTTTCCAAACTACAATACCACACACTTGTCTGTATTAATCTCTATCTGCTATTTTTTCAGCCCATTTTTCCAGCTGGTCTTTCAGCCGCTACTCAATGACGCCCACGCAGTTATAGCGACCAAATTCTGGTTGCACCACGAGTTCTGAAGGCTGCCTGGATCTACATGGGGAATCTTCAATCCTGAATTCTTCGCCCATTGAACTTTGTTTCTGTGGTAGAATTTAACTCTTTGCTCTGTCGGCATTTGTAATCAATCATTGACTTGTCCTCCCTCACAAGCATATTGAAACACATCCTCTACTGCGGGCTCGACATCAATCGTATCATACTCAATCCCTGAGACCTGCCATATTTATTTAACCACCCCCAACAGCTCCAGTAATTCTGACCAAAAAGAAAAGTCAATTGTTGTTTTCTTCGGCTTTCGGAAACCCTTTAACAAGTTGACACATATGTGATTGCTTAACGAGCTAAATTACATAGTATTACGAGAGCGCTCCTGACACTACCGTCAGTTTGAGCACCCGCGCGATACAGCAGCACTTCTGGTTCATTTTCCGTCCCGCGCATAGTCACTGTCTTCGATTTCCATTTACCTGTCAAGGCGAGTAGGCACCGGAGGTGCAGTTGTGGTATTTTCGTCGGCCCTGTGGGCAAAATAGAAATACTTATATCTCCGTAATCCAGAACCCATCTGCTTCCCGTCTCATTAAACCACAATTTGAACCATTTCCCGATCCTAAGAGAGCGTCACATTGTTCTGACGTCAGAACGTTAGTGCCGAAGTGAATGACTTTGAACAATGTGTACAAAAGGCAAAGAATCAGTGGACGTGCCAGCAAAGCGGGATGCTGAGCGACGCAGAACTGGGACGGGCGGGGTGCAGCGAGGGGAGATCAGAGCGGGGGCCGATCTCGGGTGAGTTATGAAACGGGGCGAAAGGCTGAGCACATGAACTGGGTTGAAGATCTGGATGCGGAGGTCACGTGAGATCTCAGCAGAGCACTTTGTGCGATTCAGGCGGGTATCAAAAGAACAGAATTGAAAATACGGAGACAAAAACCATGGGCTATTGCAAATTGTGCTGGAGAGCTTTGAATGGAGTTCAGGGAAATGATGGATGGATGGATGAGCGGAATAGGTAGTTTGCATCTGTCTTCACTGTGGAAGATACCAGTAATTTGACCAACATGCAGAGGCATGCGTGCCGTGACGGGTCCAGTCAACGGAGAGGGATTCAACAGAAACGGCGGATAGTTCAGGTGCAGCTTCGCGGCAGTGCCTTTTAGTGCGCTAAGTTTTAGAGTGCGCCTGTCTCAGTTCCTCATACTTAAGGGAAGTAACAACTTTATCATTATGTTCGTACTTCTCCATTTCTCATCTGGCAGTGCCAATTGCTCCGGAGGCAGTATTTTCTATTGCGTTTGCGATGCGGGAGGTCTACCTGGCGTCAACCTTTATGGAGAATCAAATCTGCACCTGCTGCACCGTGCTGCCGCTTCTCTGAGAACGTTTGAACGATCTGGAGAAGCAGTTGATTATCTTCAACTCATAAGGGAGAATGAGGAGGTGATAGATAAGAGCTGTAGGGAGCCAATCATATCCTGGCTTGACTATAACTCCTGTCTACTCCTTCTCACTTTTCTTGACAGGACGAAGGTCATCGAGCTACCTGTCTAGTACCCTAATTCGTCCCTAAGGAGCAGCAGCTCGACGTACCTGATGTGCATGTAGTCGTCCAGCAGGCTGGGTGTCTCCCGGATTTCCCACATCTCACACCCAGAACAGAACACCAGCCTCACAGACATATATCCTGTTTCTCTTCCTCAGACTTTACATACCTCACTTCGACCCGTTATCCACGAATCCCGAATGAACCAATGCCCCACCGTTCTGCCTGAGATCACTTCGGTCGATGAACGCTCCTTTGATGACTGCTCCGCTTGGCAGCCTCCCTTTTCTGCCTGAATCTGTCCTCCTATTTAACTCACGAGTTCCTTCCTACATGCCCTTTCCAAGTTCCCTTTGCAACGTAATACACACATGTTCTCTATCATTCTGACTTCTATATATTGCATGTGTATTTATTCGTAGAACTTCCTAACTCCACCTACAAAGATTCCACATTCTCTGACCCTAACATTTTTCTACAGATGTTATTTCATCTGTTACTAACAGAGCTATCCCAACGCATATGACTTCCTGAATGTGTTGTTGACAAAAAAAGGATATCCTTAGATGTTAAGCTCCCACATTCGACCGTCTTTCAGCCGGTACTCAGTGATGCCCATGGCGTCAGTGTCTAATTGTCGGTCCATTCCATTCTAAATGCTGCACGCATCTAAATGCAGCAGGGTCAGTCCTGCATTCCTCGCCATTTGAAATTCACCTCTGCGGTAGAACTGATCTCTTTGCTCTGTCTGCCCTCGTCCTTCGCTACAAGCATCTTACCCACATCATCTACTTATAAACTTGCTGGCCCTTCATCAACTGTATCATACTGGATCCCTGTCTCTGCGATGTTATATTAACCACGCCCAACTGCTCTTGTAAATCGGACGCATAGAAAAATCAATTATTGTTTTATTAGATTTTCTGAAAGGCTTTCACAAAGTTCTACAGATGAGGCGGCTTACCGAGCTAAGATGACATAGTGTTAACGGAGCACATCCGACCCTAACATTAGTTTGAACACCCACTCGGTACAGCAAAACAGTTAGTCTTCAATTTCCACTTACCCCTCAAGTTGAAAAACTGCCACCCCTGCAAGTGGACTGAGGTGGCCAACCCTGTGAGCAAAATAGAAACAATTATATTTGTGTAATCTGGAGCCTATCTGCTTCGCGGCTCATTAACCCAACCTTTGAACTTGTTCCCGGTCCTCTCACTGTGCACTGTTTTTAACTTTGATCAGAACGTTCCAACAGGTCATTTCGAAAAGGGATGAGTTTGAAGAATTTGATAAGAACAACGAATGACTGGGCCTGTCAGCAAAGTTGGATGTATAGCGACGCAGAACCGCGACCGCCCCAGTGCAGAGACGGAGCTCAATTCTGCACCACATCTCCGCTGAGGTACTAAACAGGGTTAAAGGCTGAGCACATGAAGTGGGTTGAAGAGCTGGCAATAGATGATCACGTGAGATCTCAACAGCGCACTTTGTACAACTAAGGTGGACAACAAAGGGGCCCTGGAAAAACACATTTGAAGATATGGAAAGAATAAGCGATAGGTTTTAAGGCACAGTTACACATTGAACGTGACGCTGGAGAAGTTTGAATGATACTCAGGGAAATGATGGATAAGCGCAACAGGCACTTTGAATCTTTCTTCACTGTGGAAGACACCAGTTATCTGAGCAACATCTCAAGGGAAATGTGTTGTCAGGACACCCAGCGGCAGAGAGGGATTCATTGGGAAAGCGGAAAATTCAAGCGCATGTGTCGCGGAAATGCACTTGTGCGTGTTAGGCTTTAGAGTGCGCCAGTCCAAGATCCTCAAGCGTAGGTGGTGGAAAGTTATCGGCAACTTTATCACTTGATCTTATTTCTCCATTCCTCGTCGGTTAACGAGAATTGGTACAGCGGCGGTGTTTTCGCAATGCTGGAGGGCTAGACGTCGTCCACCCTCACGGATAAACAAATCTGCACCAGGTGCACCGAGCTGCAGCTTATGAGGGAACCAATTAAGGAGCACAACGTGCCGCACGAAGCTGGTTAACGAGCTAGGAAAGCATAGTGTTACCGAGGCGTTCCTGACCCGTCCGTCAGATGGAGCAGGCACCCGATACGGCAACACTTTAATCGCCTCGTGCACAGACCTAGTCTTCGAGTTCTACTTACCGCTACATTTATACTTACAAGCGTCGCGGAGGTGGAGATGCTCTTAATTTGCGTTTCCTGTAGGGAAAAATAGAAAACTCTTTCTCAGTAACGCGTAATCACCTCCCGGCTTCTTAAACCACCCTTTGGTCCATTTCCCAGTCCTGTCAGAGCGTACCACATTTCTCATTCGCTGTCATGACATTCGAGCAGGTTAGTTTGAAAGGGGATCTGTTTGAAGAATCTAAAATAAACAAAGGTTTAGAGGACCTGCCAGCAAAGCGGAATGCTCAGCGATGCAGAACTGTGACGGTCAGTGAGCAGAGAGGGGAGCCGAGAGCTGGGCCAAAGCTCGGGTGAGTTGTCAAACAGGGCAATAGGCCGAGCACGTGAAATGAGTTGAAGATCTGGCCGTGGATAACGACGTGAGACCTCATGAGCGCACTTTGTACAATTAAGACGGACAACACAAGGATCATAAAAGAACAGATTTTTAGATAGGGAAACAATAAGCAATAGTCTAGAAGGAACAATTATAAATTGAACAACAACAATCAATAGTCTAGAGGGAACAATTATAAATTGAACAACCATACGCAATAGGCTAGAATGAACAATTATTAATTGAACATGTTGCTGGAGGGGTTTAAATAGGATTCAGGGACATAGTGGATGAGCGCAATTAGTATTTACAGTGACCATCACTGCGGAAGACACCCGTAATTTGGCCAACATTCAAGTGTGATGAGGTGTGCGGCAACCAATCTACAGAGAGGGATTCGTTAGATAAGGCGGAAAATTCAATTGCATGTGTACAGGCAATGACTTTGAGTATGCCAGGCTTTAGGGTGCGCCAGTCTAAGATCCTTAGGCTTAGGCGAGGGAAAAGTGTCTGGCTATGTTATCACTGAGTTCTTATTTCTCCATTCCCTGTCTGCTGGCGAGAACTGTTCCAGGGTCAATGTTCTGTAACCGGTTTCCGATGCGGGATGTCTAGACTTCCCCCTCTTCAATAAACAAATCTGCAATTACTGCACCGAGCTGCATCTTCTGAAAAAAAGTATCAACTAACTCAAAAAGAAGTTGATGATCTTCCACGCATTCGGGACAATTAAGAGGTGACAGATAGGAGCAATAGGGAGCTAGTTTGCAGTAGACCGTAGCTGTGTGATTGTCAAGTAAAGCAAAGGAAATGCACAGCAAGCACAGAGTACACCTGGGGCAATTTCGCCACAATTATGAGTACAACTTTAGAAGCTATTGTGAAGGACGGCCAACCACGGGGAGACACAGACACCTGCCTGTTGCCAGGATCAGGAGTGTCTCAAATCGGGTCCGAGAGATCACCAAGAACAAGGGTGAGCAGCCATGGCTTGCAGTATATATGTACCAATGGTGTCGATAGAAGAGGTGTGGAAGCCCTGCAGAGTGACTTTACGATCTCGATAAAAGCGGACAAACTGGACCTCCATGTCAGTAATCTGTACCACGTGGACAATCCACACCAGAGGTGCGTGAAAGGAGCTCGTTCATAAGCAGGACTATCGGGAGTTTGAATGCAGAGTTTTGCGGCAGATTTCCTGAATTCATGGAACAACCAATCAACAAGTGATTGTGAGTGAAAAGAGGTATCTTTCAGTTACGAACGCGCAGAAGATTAAAAAAAAGAGTTTCGAGCGAGTTTTCTCTGAGTTGACCATTCGACATTGGGGTGCAGTAAAAGAGTTACATTTTCATTAGGCGGCGATCCAGATTTTGAAGGAAAGTTTTTGTTTTATTTTGTTTGTTTCTATTTTTTATTACTGAATTGAGGAGCGACAATTCAGAAAGTGGAATTCATTTAAAAGGGACCAGCGAGACCTGTTTTGTGAGAGGGTTCGGCTCATCAGGCTTGGGCGAGATCAGGCTTTGGTGAGGCAAATCGTCTTGTAAGTTGCACTCTCTCTGTACTTATTTGTCCATTCCTCATTTATTCTGGCATAGTGCTGAGGTGAGAATCGCTGCAGAAGTAGTGTTCTGTACATAGGTGTGAAGTAGGAAGTCTGGCAGACGTCCAGCATCGTAAATTAACACATCTGCACTAGGGGCACAAAGATACAGTTCCCGAGAGAGGTTATCAAGGAACAAGAACTACAGATCGACGACCTTCGTCTCATACAGGATAATGAAGACATGATCGATCGAAACTACCGGTTTGGAGCTCTAAAGAAGTCAAACGCTCCTGATATTTTAACTCCGTTATTCCCGAAATTACTCTCGTGTACTTCCACTTAATTCTCTCTAATGACAACACATCCTTTCTGAGAAAAAAGAACCAAAAACTGTTGAAGAATTTGCAAGTGCGGCTTACTAGCAACTTAAACAGTGACATCCTTTTGTCTTTGCTTTTATATTATCTTCCTGTTAAAATAAATGACACCACTGCATTTGTTTACCTTACCCCAGACTCACCCTGTAAATTAAACTTTTGGGAAACTTGCACGAGATCCTATAAGTCTCGCTGTATGATTGTTCCCTCCCCGCATTTAGATAAGAGTCCACATTATTGATCCTTTAACCAAAATTCGTTATCATACATTTCCGAACACTGTTTCCCATCTGCCATATTTTTGGCAGATTCGTCCAGTTTGACTATGTCCTGCGGAACTGGCAGAGTCGTCCAGTTTGTCTATGTCCTGAGGAACTCTAAACTTCCTCAGAACTACCCAACCCTCCATCCATCTTTACCAGAAAGTTATCAATTCGTTTATCTAAGTCATGGACAGACAATGTGTAAAGCAGCCGTCCCAATACTGACCCTTGAGTAACACCACCAGTCATGGGTAGGCAATCAGAAAAGGCCTGTTTTAATCCTATCCTCTGCGTCCAGCCTTTCCTGTAACGCTATAGCATTTTATCTTGTTAAGCAGCCTTATTTGTGGCATCTTCTCCAAAGCCTTCTGAAAATCCAAGTAAATGAATTCCACCACCTCTCCTTTGTTCATGCTGCTGGTTACTTCCTTGAAGAAATCTACAGATTTTTCAGGCAAAACTTCCTTTCACAGAAACCATGCTGAATTTGAGTTATGTAATAATTAGTTTCCAAATATCTGGAAACATTCCTGATAATTGATCCAACAATTTCACAACCACTGACGCCAGACTAACTTGCCATGTTATTCCTTCTTTTGCCATCCTCCATTCTTGAATAGTGGAGTGACATTTACACTCTTCCAATCCTCGGCTACCTCGCCGAAATCAAATGATTCTAGAGAGATCATAAACTTTGCATCCGGTACCTCTTCAGCAACATCTCTTGGGCCTCCGGCAAGTAGTACATGAAATTGTAATGGGAGATAAGGAGATGGCGGAGGGACTGAAAGGGCATTTTGCATTAGTCTTCACTGAGGAAGACATCAGCAATATGCCGGACATTCAACGGTGTCAGGGAAGAGAAATATGCGCAGTCACAATTGCGACAGAGAAACTACTCAGGAAACTGAATAGTCTATGGGCAGATAAATCTCCTGGACCAGATAGAATGGATCCTCGTGTTCTTAAGGAAGTAACAGTGGAGATTGGGGAGGCATTAGCGGTGATCGTTCAAAAGCCGATAGATTTTGGTCTGGTTCCGGAGGACTGGAAGATTGCAAATATCACTTCGCTATTTAAGAAGGGGGCAAGGAAGGTAAAAGTAAATAATAGGCCTGTTAGCTTGACATCGGTGTTTGGAAAGTTGTTGGAGTCGATTGTCAAGGATGAGGTTACGGAGTACCTGGAGGCATATGACATGATAGGCGGAACTCAGCATGGTTTCCTTAAAGGAAAATACTGCCTGACAAACCTAGTGCAATTTTTTGAAGAAATTACAATTAGGCTAGACAAGGGAGATGCAGTGGATGTTGTGCATTTGGATTTTCGGAATCCTTTGACAAGGTGCTGCACATGAGGCTGCTAAACAAGATAAGAGCACATGGAATTACGGGAAAGTTACATTCGTGGATAGAGCGTTGCCTGATTGGCAGGAAACAGAGAGTGGGAATAAAGGGATCCCATTCTAGTTGGCTGCCGTTACCAGTTGTGTTCCATAGGGTTCCGTGTTAGGGTCGCTTCTTTTTACATTGTATATCAACGATTTGGATAATGGAATAGATGGCTTTGTGGCTAAGTTTGCTGATGATACAAAGATAGGTGAAGGGGCCGTTAGTGCTGAGGAAACAGAGTGTCTGTAGAGAGACTTGGATAGATTGGGGGAATGGGCATAGATTGGCAAATGGATTACAATGTCGGAAAATGTACGGTCATGCACTTTGGTAGAAGGAATAAACGGGCAGACTATTATTTACATGGGGAGAGAATTCAAAGTTCTCTTGGGAGTCCTCGTGCAGGATACCCTTAAGGTTAACCTCTAGGTTGAGTCGGTGGTGAAGAAGGCGAATGCAATGTTGGCATTCATTTCTAGAGGAATAGAATATAGGATCAGGGATGTGATGAAGAAGCTTTATAAAGCACTGGTCCGACCTCACGTGCAATACTGTGTGTAGTTTTCGGCTTCTTATTTAAGAAAGGATGTACTGACATTGGAGAGGGCTCAGAGAAGATTCACTAGAATTATTCCGGGAACGTGAAGGTTAACATGTGAGGAACGTTTGACCGTGCTTGGACTGTACTCCTTGGAGTTTAGAAGAATGAGGGGGGACCTCATAGAAACATTTCGAATGTTGAAAGCCATGGACAGATTGGATGTGGCAAAGTTGTTTCCCATGGTGGGGAAGACTAGTACGACAGGACATGACTTGATGATTGCAGGGCGCCCATTCAGAACAGAGATGCGAAACAATGTTTTTAGTCAGAGGGTGGAGAATCTATGGAATTTGTTGCCACGGACAGCAGTGGAGGCCAAGTTATAAGACAGAGATTGATAGGTATCTGAGTAGTCAGGGCATCAAAGGTGATGTTGAGATGGCGGGGGAATGGGGCTAAAGGGGAGATTGAATCAGCTCATGATGAAATGGCGGAGCAGACTCGATGGGCCGCATGGCCGACTTCTGCTCCCTTGTCTTATGGTCTTATGGTAGTAGAACTGGCCAACGTGACTTATACACCTTAAGTCTTTGAAGTTTCCCTTTCACCTGTTCCTTTCTGATAGCAACGGCACTCATATCTGCTTCCTGATATTCACGGACCTCTGGTGCAACGCTAATGCCTTTAACAGTGAAGGCAGATGCAGTGTACCTGTTGTTGACTGGCGATTTCTTGCCCCCATTAGCACTCTACCAGCAACATTTTACAATGTTTCAATATCAACTCTCAATTCCTTTTTTCTCTCTATATAACAAAAAAAAAAACTTTTAGTATTCTGGACTTATCGTTTTCGCTAGTCTGTTCTCATATGTCATCTTTTCCATTCTTATTCCTTTTTGGATGCCTTTTTTCCCGAATTGAAAAGGTTCCTACTCACTTTTGCTGAAACAAAAGCCATTTCTATTGTTTTTATGCAGTCCTTATCTTCCATTAGCTGCCACGGTTGACTACCCTGTTCACTTGTGAAACTCTTCCGCTGTCTTACATATGTGTCCTGTTCCTTCTGAGTTGTTCCCAGAATCTTCAGTCATCTCTGGTCTGCCATCACCCTCTTCGATATTCTCCAACAATCCAACTGGACAAGCACATCACTCAAGCCCTTATAAATCCCTTTATTCCAATCTAATACTATGAGATGTGAATTATACTTCTTCCTATCAAAGTGCAGTATGAATTGAATCAGATTATGATCACCGTCTCCTAAGATTCCATGTACGTCAACCTTCCTGAATTATTACAGAAAGTCCAGTGTAAAATAGTTTTCACGAGTGGACTCGAGAACAATCTGCTCTAAAAAGCAATCTTATAGCGATTCAACGAATTCCTAACTTGCAATGCGTTGGCAAACTGATTTTACCAATAGCCTTGTGGATTGAAGTTCCCGTTAAGATTGTGTCATTTTCCTTCTTATATGCCTCTTCTAGCTCCCTTTGCAATTTAAACCATACATTATGTCTACTATTTTGAGGCCTGTATATGATTCCCACAATGTGTATTTTTCTCTTAGATTTTCCTAACTACACCAACGAAGATTCCACCTTTGTTTTCGCCTCTTTCTGAAGATGTTATCCCATCTGTTGCCAACAGAGCCGCCCTACTGTATATTCCTTCCTATCTGTCTTGTTGATACAAAGTGTATCGTTAGATGTTATACACGAAACGTTTGCTTTCTTTCTGCCACTAATCAGTGATGCCCACGATGTCATAGCGACCAAACTCTAACTGCACCACGAGTTCGTCTATATTATTCTGAATGCCCCGCGCATTTAAATACGGCACCTTCAGTCCTATATTCTCCGCATTTTGAACTTTGACTGTGTGATGGAATTTAACTCTTTGTTCTGTTTGTATTTGTACCCAGTCATGGATTTTTCCATCATTAAACACATGTACATGTTACACATAGCATCTAAATGTAAAACAGATTGCTCATATTCAGCTGTATCATACTGTTCACATTCCTCAGCCATATTAGTTTAAACCACTGCAAACAACTCTCGTAAATCTGAGAGTCAATTGATATTCACTCCTTAGATTTTCAGAAAGACTTTAACAAGGTGCTGCACGTGTTTCTTTTTAAATTTGTAATGCTTTCTGTTTGCGACAGAGCCACCCCACAGCATATGCCTTCCTATCTGTCCTTCTGATACAAAGTATATCCGAAGATGCTAAGCTCTCAACTATGACCTTCTTTCAGGCACTACTCAGTGATGCCCACGACTTCACAGCGAGAAATCTCTGGTTGCACCACAAGGTCGTCCACGTAATTCTGAATGTTGCGCGGATCTAAATGCGAAAGCTTCAGTCCTACATTCTTTGGCTCAGTTTTGTCTCAGTGGTAGAATTTAATTATTTATTTTGTCTGCATTTGTCACCAATCTTGACTTGCCCTCCCTTACATGCATGTGACACGCATCCACTACTTGTAAATCTGCCGACTCATCATCATTTGCATCATACTCGATCCCTTATCTCTGCCATAATATTTTAAACACGCCCAACAGCTATAGGAAATCTGAAGGCAAAGAAAAGTCAGTTGTTGTTTTCTTAGATTGCCAGAAACGTTTTAACAAGGTGCCACATATGAGGCTGCTTAACGAACTAAATTGCATGGCATTACCAGAGAGCTCTCGACCCGATCGTCAGTTTGAGCACCCACACGATACACCAGCACTTTTGGTTCATCTATCGCCTCGTGCACAGTCACAGCCTTCCATTTCCACTCACCTGCCACGGCGAGAAGCTCTTGGGAGTGCAGCTATCGCGGGTCTGTCGGGCCTGTGGGCAAAGTAGAAAGAATTATATCTTCGTAATCTAGAACCTATCTGCTTCCCGTCTCGTTAAATCATCCAGTGAACTACTTCCCGCTTCTGTCATTCCATCCCGCTTTACTGACTCGCTGTCAAAACTTTTGAGCAGGTTCGTGCGAAAGAGTGTGAGTTTGCAGAATGTGAAGAAAACAAAGCATCAGTAGATCTGCTTGCAAAGCGGGATGCTCAGCGACGCAGAACTGCAACGGGCAGGGTGCAGAGAGACGAGGTCAAAGCTGGGCCCGACCTCGGGTAGTTATTAAACAGGGTAAAAGGCTGAGCACATGAACTGGGTTGGAGAGATAGCTGTGGAGATGACGTGAAATCTCAGCATCACACTCTGTGCGATAAGTCTGGCAACAGCTTTGAAGATACGGAAATAACGAGCGATAAGCGAGAAGACACAATGACACATTGTACTGGAGAGGTGTGAATGCGATTCAGCAAAATGATGGATGGAATAGCGTAATAGGTATTTTTCATCTGTCTTCACTGTGGAAGACACCAGTAATTTGATCAACATCTCAAGGCTAATGTGTTCTGCGGCGACCAGTCAACAGAGAGCGACTCAACAGAAATGGCGGAAAATTCACGTGCCCTTTTCGCGGAAATCCCTTTCAGAGTGCTAGGCTTTACAGTGCGCCTGTCTAAGATAGTGAGGCTTAAGCGAGATAAAAACATCTGTCAAATTTATCAGTGCGTTCTACTTTCTCCATCCCGCGTCTGTTAGTTGGAGCTGCAGGCTCATGAATGTCTCAGATCGGGCTTTTGGGACCCCAATGGCGAGGGTGAGCAAGCATTCTTCCTGGTGTACGTTGAACCCAACGATACAGGTAGTCAATGTGAGGGAGTTCTGCAGGGAAATTTTAGAGAGTTCTGTAGAATTCCGACAAATATGAGTCCAGGGTAATAATCTCTGGAGTGCTTTATCACGTGGACAATCCACCCCAGGGATGTTCTTTTCAGATTCAATGAACGACCAACCAACAAATGACAGTGAGTAAACCAAACTATATATTCAGTCAGGGAAACGCATCAGATTAAAGAAAAGTAGTGTTTCGAGCCAGTTTTCGCCTAGACGGACAATCAACGCCAAGGCTGCATCAGAAGAGCTAGGTTTGGAATCAGGGTGGCGATCAAGTTATAAGGGCAGTAATTCTTCAACTGTTTTTTTTTTTATTTAAGAGGCGATCAGTTCGCAACTGGGTTTCATTAACGGAAGGTGCCGGTATATACAGTCAGTCTGGCTTTCGGGAGATCAAGTTAGTTGAGGTAAACTGTCCTGTAACTCACTCCCTCTCTGTACTTAGAGCAGATTGTTTAAATAAGTATCGTTCCTGGTGCAGTGTTGGAATGTGGGAAGTCAGGCTGACGTTCAACATCCCGAATAAACACATCTGCACCAGGAGCAGCAAGTTCCAGCTCCGGAGAAGACGAAGGCCACCGAGTTGCAGCGAGTTCGTCTCACGTGGAGGAATGATTACCTGATCGATAGTAGCGACCGGTTTGGAGATCAAACCGTGTCAACGTGTTTCCATTCAGCAGAACAGTTGTTGGTTGACGGAAGGGAGTGTGGAGAGGAAGTGTAGCTCGTGGGGGATTGGTGTAAAATGAGCAGCCGAAGCCTGAATGTGGAGAAGACAAAAGACATACTTGCGGACTTCAGGAAGGTGCAGTGAAACCCTAAATATTATATACGTACACATATATGCACATATATATATATATTTTGGTGAGGAATAGGAGTAAGTGATCGAATAAAGAAGAATAACTGAGTAATATAAAATCCACATTATAATAAGTATTTCTCGAGATAGGTATATCACCGTCTACTTTTGCTTCCGTTTAGCTTTTCAACATTTTTAAAGTTAGCCAAACCTAATGGCTTTTCTGGAGGGGGTGACGGCTGTCATTGGAAAACTCCCAGTCTCTTCCTGATATACTTCTCTCGGCCTCCTCCCGTCTCCTGTCTTCTCGATTCTCGCACTATTTCCCAAGCAGAGCGGGATAATTCATCTGCCAGGCTTTCCCTCGCTTTGATCACGCTATCGGGCAACCCTCTGGCGTTCATGTCTGTAATTGCCTCTTCCACTGTCTCATCTTGATAAAACACTCGAAGTTTAGCAGGGTACGGAGTTTGGAATCTAATCCTTTCTTGCTTTAGCATTCGCTTTACTTCAGATTATTCTTTACATTTCTGCAGGACCGCGGAGGGGGGGGGGTGTTATCTTGGTCGAAATATATTAATTTATCGTCTGAAAACACCCTCTTCCGACCTCAAGCCCTTCGTAGAATCTCCGCCTTGGTACTGCATGGAAGGAGTTTAATTATGATCGAACGGGGCTTATCTCTGCAGCGCGGGCAGGCTTCGGGGCGAGCACACGATGCTCTCTCTCTCAGTTTCCAGCTCCACAGTCGGGGGAAGCTCCAGCGCGTCCTGCAGCAACTTTCCGGCAAACTCCGTCACAGACAAACACTCAGATCCTTCGGGAACGTTGTATATTCTGATATTTTCCCGCCGTGATCTTCCCTCCAGGTCAAGCAGTTTACTTTCTTGTTCATTTAACATCTTTATCGTCTTACTGAGTATCCGTTCAACGTTTTGAACGCGATCTTCCACCTTCTCAATTCGAGTCTCTGCCACCGCTATTTTCTGATTGACGATGCCGAGCTCTGACTTAATATCATGTAGCTGCTGTTTTATATCTTTCTGGAACTCCCTTATCTCTTTCAAAATTTCGATCATATTCGCCGCTTAGCCTGAACGAGCCCCAGCGTCCGCCTCGCTAGTACGGGATTGGGTAGGAGAGCCGCTCGCTGCTCTCCTCCCGGCCGCAGGCTCCGCAGAGTCGCTTTTTCATTTCCATTCGTTTTCCCTATTCTTGCCCCTCTTATCAGTTCAAATACTTTGAAAAATACTATATTTGATGGGTTAACGGGGCTTAATACGTGTTTTCCCGGAGGAGATAGTGACTTAAGCTGCCATTCTAAAGAATCGTACATGAATTTGCAAGAAATGCCTTCTAGTTCTGGATTCCCCACGCAGGAAATACCCTCTCCACGTCCACCTGATCTAGTCCTTTCAACATTAGGCTGGTCTCAATAAGATCCCCATGCATTATTTTAAATTCCTGATATAACTGAACAAAATTGCCAAAACCTCTACCTACGTTAGTGCCTCTCACATTGCAGTATGAATTCAGTCATATCATGATCACTGCCTCCTATGGGTTCCTTTACGTTAAGCTCCAAAATAAGATCTGGGTTATTACAGAGCATCCAGACGAAGATAGATTTCCCCGAGTAGGGTCAAGCAAAAGCTGCTCTAAATTCCTCCCTAGCGGTCAGACACAACATGACTTTCTCAATCGTTTTGCATACTGAATTTTCCATTATAATTCTGCCATTTTCCTTCTGGCATGCCTTTTCCAGATCCAACTGCAATCTAAACCACACATCTTGTCTACCATTTCGATGTCATATATGATTTCTACAATATGTTTTACCCTTGCATTTTCCCAATTCCACCAATAAAAAATCTACATTCTCTGAAGCTAAGTCATCTCGTCCTAACGATAGAATACCATTACCAAGAGAGCCACCCACCGGATATGCCATCTTGCCAGTCTTTTAATTTTAAAAAAGTATATCCTTAGATGTCAAGCACCCAACTTTCTTTAAATTATTACTCAGTGATTAGATTAGATTAGATTCAACTTTATAGTCATTGTGCCAAGTACAGATACATAGCCAATGGAATGCAATTAGCTTCGAGTCAAAAGTACAAAATAATAGTATTATTAAATAAAAAAACAACTGTGAATAAGAAGTGCTACAACACACAAATATAAAAGTACTGAGATAGGACAATATGGGTGCAAAACTGTTTTGCGCTGTGATGTGAGCTTCAGCAGGGTCACTGCCTCAGGGAAGAAACTCTCCCTGAACCTGCGGATTGGGGAGTGGAGGCTCCTGTAGCACCTATCGGATGGGAGGAAAGTAAAAACTCCATGATTAGGGTGAGATGCATCGTTAATAAATCTTTATGCCCTGACCAGGAAGCGTTGATGGTAGATGTTCTGAATGGTGGGCAGTTTGGTCCCATTAATCAGGTGGGCTGTTTTAACCACACGCTGGAGTGCTTTGCAATCCGATACGGGACAACTGCCATACCACACTGAGATGCAGTTGGTGCTGTCAATAGCACAGCGATAAACGTTAGTCCGTATCCTGAGACAGAGGTGAACTTTTTGTTGCTCCTCAGGAAATAAAGGAGCTGTTGCGCCTTTTTGATCAGGATGGAGGAGTTCAGGGACCAGGTAAGATCATCGGAAATGTGGACACCAAGGAATTTGAAGCTTGATACACACTCCACTACAGCTCCGTTAATGCAGATGGGGACATGAGTGTGGCTCCTAGCATGCCTGAAGACCACAAGGATCTCCTTGGACTTCTCTGTGTTAAGGGCCAGGTTGCTGTCGCCACAGCACGTAGCCAGGTGTTGGACCTCGTCCCTGTTGGTCATCTGGTCATCCCTTGTGCTCAGGACAACCACCGTGGTGACGTCTGAGAACTTGATTATGGAATCATAGCAACGTACAGGAACGCAGGCATAGGTGAATAGGGCGTACAGAAGATGGCTCAGCACACAGCCTTAAGGAACGCCAGTATTCAGGATGAGAATGGAGGAGGAGAGGTAGTCTAACTTAACAGACTGGGGTCTGTTAGTCAGAAAGTCCAAGGTCCAAATGCAGAGGGAGGAGCTGATACTAGCTGACGATATTTGGCGATCAGCTTGGAGGGGATCACAGTATTGAATGAAAAGCTAAAGTCAATGAACAGCATTCTGACGTAAGAGTTGGGCGTGTCCATGACGTCATAGCAACAGGAGTTCGTCCACCTTATTCAGAATGCTGCGCGCATTTAAATACAACTTCTTTAGCATTGTATTCTTCGCCACTTTGAATTTTGCAGTAGAATTTCCCTTTATGCTCTGTCTGTATTTGTTCTCAATCATTGATCTATGATCCCTTACAGGCATTTTTCACACACATCATCTACCTGTGAAAACGCCGGCTCATCCTCAGCTAAAGGAAAGTAAAGTCAATTGTTTCTGTGTTCTTAGATTTTCAGAAAGGTGCCGCACATGAGGCAGTTTAACGAGCTACGGTCACATGGTGTTAACTGAACGCATCCGACCTGTTCGTCAGATTGAGCACCCAACGCGTACAGCGACACTTTTAGTTAATTTATCACCCAGCGCACGGACTCACTTACCCCTTTCCAGGTGCACTCACGCTGCGTCTGACCATCCTGTGGGGAAAAGTATAAATAATTATATCTCCGTTATCTGTAACACATCTGCTACCCGGCCCATTATTCTATCCTTTGAACCATTTCCCGATCCTGACACAGCGTCCCTCTGTTCTGACTCGTTGTCAGAACGTTAAATCGGTTCAGCTTGAAAAGGGAAGAGTTTGAAGAATGGGAAGGTAACAAAGAAGTAGTGGACCTGCCAGCAAAGCGGGATGCTGAGCGACGCAGAACTGCGAAGGGCGGGGTCAGAGAGGGGAGTTCAGAGCGGGGCCAGATCTCGGGTGAGCGATGAAACATGGAAAAATGCTGAGCACATGGACTGGATTAAAGACCGAGCAGTGAACGATCACCTGAGATCTCAGCAATGCACTTTGTGCGATTAAGACGGGCAAGAAATGGAAATTGGAAGAAAAGTTTTAAGATACGGTGACAATAAGAGATTGCCTTCCTCTGCCACTTGTGACCATCTTCCTCTGTGGAACATGACTATCCTATTCCTTATACATTACTCCAAGAAACTTCAGCTATCTCTGCTCTACCGTCATCACCTCCCGTCCAATCCACCCCTCCCATGCCCCTCCAATCCACCTGAGCAAGCTTGTGCATCATGCCTCCGTAACTCGCTTTATTCCTTTGCGATACTGATACATGTGAGTTATGCTTCTCCCTTTCAAATTTCAGTCCGAATTCAATCATGTTCTGATCACATAAGGATTCCTATACGTTAAGCTGTCGAATAAGATGTTCGTTAAAACACAACATCCAATCTGAGATAGCCTTCGCCTAATTGCCTAGAGAACAAGCCGCCCTAAGAAGCCCTCTCATAGGCATTCAACAAATGTCATCACTTGCGATCCGACACCAACAAATTTCAGTGTCAATGGCAAATGCAGTGTCAGCATTCAATTCGAGAGGATTAAAATGCCAACGCAAAGAGGAAATGCTGAGGATTTATGAATCACTGATCATAATACATTCAGTGTACTGCTAGCAGTGGTAGACTCCTTACACAGCATAGTGAGCGTTGGCGTTGGCGATGTTCAGGAGGACAATCACAAGAATGCTATCGGAAATGCAAGCGTTATCCTCAGAGGAGCGTTGGATGGGACTGCCCCTGTAATCGCAGGAGGTTAGAACAATGAGCAGGGATCTGCTGAACTGCCGACATAGAGTGGACCAGAGTGCAAACTTAAGAATAGAGGGACATTCCACTAGTATCGAGATGATGAAACATTCCTTCAGCCAGAGGATGGTGAATCCAAGGAATTCACTGCTATACATGGACGTGGACTCCATGTTCTTGTGGACATTTAAAGTGAATGTTGATACGATCTCGATTAGCAAAGGTATCAAAGTCTACAAGGCGAAGACAGTGGAATGGGGTTGAGGGAGATAATGAAGCAGACATTATTAACTGTCGACAGACCTGATGGGCCACTTGGCCCAAAACCTCCTTTATCATCTCGTTTTATGAACAATATTTCAGTGTCATTTCGTCTAACTAAGTTGCTGGCAAAATTTTTCTGAGGCTGACATTTAGAATTATTTTGACGCATCGAATAAAAAGGATTGAAGTCAGCACACTTTTTTTCAGAAGTCTGCAAGGAAAATTTCAGAAGCAGAAGGATGGAATACAATTCTCCACGACCATAATAAATCCACAAGGATTCGCCATCAGAGTCGTAGGCTGCGACCAGAATGCAGGTACTCTCCCTCCTGGCAAACGGCGAGGAGAGACATTGCTATGCCCCGGTAGGCAGTGGCTGCACAGCTGACTCAACTACACGCCTCGGTGTGTTACCTACCCTTTGCAGAAAGACACGAAGAAGAAGGAGTTGTTGAATTTGGCATTCTGCTCAGTGAGCGTGCGATTGAAGTCATTTGCCTGGGTCATGGCATTCCACCGAATCCTCCAGGAGAGCACGTCCATTGTCGGGAAACGAGTTATAAACGCCTGCAGGAAACAAACACCGTAGAAACTGAAACAGGAAAAATACGATTCACGACCATTTATCGGTCCTGTCCGACTATGCACTCAGGTGTAAGGTCATATCTGAGATGACCTCCTGGTTTTGCTTACATTCACCTTACTCTCCTGATTGGCGACACGTTCCCTTGCATTCCCTTCTTGATCCCGAGACTTCCCAAATGAAACTTGCTTTCACCTTTATCCCGGACATCCAACTTTCTGATTGGCCACATCCACTGACCCTAGTGCGGTCTCAGGTTCTGATTCAGATACATTTATTTATCAACGACTGACTCACCTTTGTCAATCCTGTCTGTTGTGTCCTCAAGGAATCCCAACTAATTTGTAGGTTTTAATTTCCCCTTGAGGAAACTGTGCTGAATTCGACGTACTTTATTGTTTGCATTTAAGTAGACCAAAACCCTCTCCCTTAATAATGAACATCAAAAGCATCACGAGGAACAGTGTTTCCCATGTCCTGAAAAACATCGACATACCCTGGTCCTAAATATCCCACATTTTGGCCGAAGCCAGCATTCCTCTCTCCTGAGCATGTCTCCAGCTTCAATAGCTGAAAGGCAGACAAATATGTAACCATCACCCCATTGAGCAGGCCTCCCCAACTGGTTTGCGACCGCATTTCGCCCTCGGCCTGCGGGTCAGTCAAAATATAATGACCGCTCAGGTTCCAGCTGGTACTCACTTGTGGGCTTGTTGGTGTTGGAGGGTTTCCCCAAAGTTCTTCGGGAACCAACAAATACATTGTCATCTCTGCATCTCCGGTGAATGAAATGAGAAATTGTCCATTGCTTTTGATCCACAATCCTGGGGGTGATCAAGAAAGTTGAAAACATTTATACTTCTCACGGGAAACAGAAACAGGAGTTTCAATATAAAACGGAGGAGGAACTCCATCCTACCATGTTCTGATGAAACTATGACCTACTTTAAGATCAACCGAACTATCCACTCCCACGTAGACCACCGCATTATATACCATTCAGGTGTCTTTTCCAATAATTTCACAAAACATTTCCTGTTGTTTCTGCGACAACGCCAGACAAGGAAGACCAACACACCACAGACGTTCTTACCAAACGTGGCGAGTTCTGCAGAAATTTCGATGAACCTATAGCCACATTCAAATGAAATGCCCTTACGCTCATTGTGCTTTTATAATCTTGCAAACTTTTACACTTCTGTGCTTGGCTTTTCCTCACTCAACTCTTAAATTTCTGTTTTTTATCATTTACATGTCATTATTTTTATCCACATTTTTTCACTTTATCCATGCTTATTCAAACTAACGAAACCATTCTCCTACAATTTATTTTAAAACCATTTCTACAGCCCTAGTTATGTGATCCCCTAGGATTCAGGGCCGATCACGGTTCAGGTACAGCTCCCTACTTCCCAAGAACTGTTGTCAAATTCCCATGAATTCAACCCTACTACTCCCACACTGAAAATTGACCTACGTATTTTACTCTCTAATGTTCTTGACGGTCTGCCAATTTGCATAAGTATTTAAAAAAATATTAAGCAGGATACACAAAGGAGAATCTCGCCTATATAACACCTATGTATCATGACTCTGCTTTCTCTGAGTTAACCAATCCTCTATCCTTCCTAATATATCACACCCAACTATGTGCATCCCTCTCACATGTATAATTTTTATGATGCACCTTATCAAACGCCTTCTGCAACGCATGGAAAATAACGCCCATCTGTTCTCCTCTATCGACAGGGCTCGATATAAGTTTACTGAAGGGAAAGTTACACTATCGTCGACCTGAAAAGTACAGAAAGGTACTGACACTCCGGCGCAAGCTGTTGTGCCGACATTTTACCGACACTGAGATCCATTTAACCCTTTCATCCTACACAGCCCTACGTTTAATTTATCATCCGTGTGCAAGATTACCTCACAGCCCTACGTTTAATTTATCATCCGTGTGCAAGATTACCTCTCTGCCCACGATTGATGAATGCCAATGCATCGTATGCTTTATTAACCAGATTTAATCTTCGTAGTAGCTTTGAATGTCCTATGGGTTGAACTCAATCTGCCACTTTTCAGCCAAGTTTTGCATCCTATCAGTGTCCCGCTATAACCTCTGACAACCCTCCACACTATCCCACACCATTAACGTCTGTGTCATCAGCAAGTTGTCTAAGTTATCCCTCCCCTTCCTGTTCCAACTCATTTATAAAAAGAACGTAGAGTAGGGGTCGCAGAGCAGAGCCCTGAGGGACACCACTGGTCACCGATCTCTATGTAGAATATGACCCGTCTACAACCACACTTTGCTTTCTATGTGCAAGCCAGTTCTGGATACAGAAGGCAATGTCCCCTTGTATCCCATGCCTCCTTATTTTCACAATAAGCTTTGCATGGGGTATCTTGTCAAATGCCTTGCTGAGATCCGTATACACTACATCTACTGCTCTGACTTCATCAATGTGTTTTGTCACGAAGGTCCTTTTTCTTTTTACTTTATCCACATTTCTCGAATCACTTCTCTACAAATTAATTTAAGGTCCTGTCCACATCCTGTTATGTGATTCACTCCGGTCCAGGTTCAGCCCCTCCCACTGCTATGGCTACTTCCATTCCCAATTGTTTTGATAATTTCCCATGATTTCAAACCACTTCTTCCACTCTAATCCTTGAGCTACGAATTTAACCATCTATTATTCTTGACACTATGTTAATTTGCATAAATATTTAAAAAGATAATAACCTGGATAGAAAAAAGTGAATCTGATGATCCAGTGTACCTGGATTTTCGGAAGCTCTTTATCAAGTTGCCACTCACAAGGCTGGTTTTCAAGCTTCGATCCCGTAGTATTACAGGAATGATTCTAGCATGGATAAAACAGTGACTGCTTGCTAAGACGAAATGAAAGGGAATAAAGGGAGCCATTTCTTGTTGGCTACCGATACCTGGTGTTGTTCCAGTTAGAACTATGTTATGATCGTTTCTTTTTGCGTTATACTCCACTGAATTGGATTATTGAACTTATGGCGCATTTCCCTTTTGATCCCTATTAATTTTGAGTTAAAGTGACGCATCGCACCTTATGGGGGATTACCTCCCAGGGACATGCACGGACACGTGGTTACTGGCATTAACCATGTGTCCGTGTGCAAAAGGGAAAGAGGGAGAAAAGTCTGTGGATCAGGATTCAATAGTCGGACGGACAGTAAAGAGATCGCTGGACGTAAACGAGACACCCGAATGGATCGTTGCCTCTCGGGTAAGAGAAGTATGGGATCGCTTCGTGTTATTTTGGAGAAGGAAGGAGAGCAGCGAAAGATGATTTGGCAGATATTTGTATGGCTGAGAAGCTGGTGCAGGGGCTTCCGGTTCTTGGATCACTCAATTTTTTTCTGGGTGAAGAATGACTTTGGGAGAAAATAAATGAGTACAGTTGCTATTGCAAGAAGCTACTCAGAAAGCTGAACGACCGGAGGACTGATGCAGTTTGGGAGAATCAGTAAACTAGTGGCAGATGGAATGTTGCATAGGGAAGTGCGTGTACATGCACTTTAGAAGAAAGAATAAATCCGAAGTATATTTTCAAAGAAAAGGTGCAATTTCAAAATTCAGAGGGGGAGAACGTCTCCAATAGGTGGTGTCCTAGAGCATTCATTTCGACGGGACGAGAAAACAGTGTTCCAGGCAGGAGAAGACATTGGTCAGGCTTCACCTGGGGTACAGTGAGCAGTGCGGAGCTCCTTATCTCAGGAATGGTGTGCTGGTATTGGAGTCGGTACAGGAGAGCTTCATAATAATGATTCAGGGAATGAAGGGCTTAACAAATGACCAGAATCTGACTGATCTACGCCTGTACTCGTTGGAGTTCAGAAGAATAAGTGGGTATCTCATTGAACGATATCGAATATTGAAAGGACATGATACAGTGGACGAGACGATGATGTTTCCCGTACTAGGAATCCGAGTAATTGAGTATATTGAAAGCAGAAGTTGTAGATTTTTGAATAGTCAGTGTGGTAAAAACAGGAGAATGGGTTAGGGATGTATAATAAATCATCCCTCTCATCGGGACAGTTTGAATGTCTAGTCAAGGCTAAAGAACTCTCCGTGCTCCTGTCAGTTGCCTGTGTCCCAGTATGGGACAGTGGGCTCAAGAAGAAGAAAGACACTTGGACGTTTACCCATCTTAGAAAGGACTAACGCAAGGAAGCAGAACTGGTGTGAGATTGGAGGAACACATACCTTGAATGCAGAGTTACATACAGAGGGTGGTGAGTACGTGGAACGCGCTTTCTATGGCGTACAAAGTGTCGGATACTTTAGGGACATTGAACAAACTCCGGGTTGGGCACAGGGACGACAGCTTAAACGAAGGGCTGTGTAGGAGGAAAGAATTAAATTAATCTCAGTGTAGTTAAAATTTCGGCACAGCATCATGCGCCGGAGGGTCTGTAGCTTTCTGTATTTTTCAGGTTGATGATGGTGTAATTTTCTCTTCATTAAACTGACAGCTACTCTGGGCTGTGTTTTCGATCCAGTCTAATTATCTGATCCCCATATGCTTTCCACATTCACAAACCCAACCTTGGAATGCGATGATACTACTAAACCTGAATTCACCAGGGTTTGTGGATCAGCCCTCTGGACTGCAAACACTCTGTTCCTTCTGGTAATCCCGCCGCTGTTTTCAACTGATTGATGAACTGTCTGTAACCATTCTGTTCATCTTCATTTCGACAGGACCGGCTGGGCTCTTCGCGAGGGAAGACGCATCCAGAGACACAGACTGAGTGGCTCTGAAATGTTGCAGTCGCAGAACGGGCAGCTCCCCTACAATAGGGCCGTGATACTCACCGCTTCTTTCTTGATATCCCACCCCACCCCCGCTCCCCACCTACCTGCAGAGTTTTCCCCTCTTGTGTAGCTGATTAGGAGCTGCATGAAAGTGTCAACCTTGGGGCTGATGCTGACATCCACGTGTGTTCCAACCCAGACCGATTCTTTGTAACGACGGAGCTGTTGATAGACGATGATATTCTGCTGAGTTGGAAGAGGGGAACGGTGGTGTGAGGCTCAGAGCCGGGCGGAGAGGATGGAACAAGGTTAATTCGTTATTAATGTCGAAGTGAATTAAGTCCCGCTCAATAAGCAACGTGTATATCCTCCTATTCTCATGTTATCCAGAGAACATTCTACTATAGCTCCTCTGTACCCTTTCCAAAGACTGGACAAACTACCTATACTTTTTACTTTGCTCTTCACACCTTCCCTCCCAGGCTAATGTTGGAGGTAATTGCCTGTAGTCCTTCATTTGCTGCTGAAACCCCAGTATGAGGGGTAAGGTGCATTTGGGTTCAGACCCAGTGGCAAAGGATCGATGCTATTCACACTAGTTCCTGATGCTGCGTGACGAGAAGGAAGCTGCTCATGGCTGTTCCTGAAGAATGTGATTTGTGCCAGGCACTGACTGGTAATTGGAGGCACAAATGAAGACGCTGAGTTGTGATGCACGACTGGAAACGGGTTATGGGATAGATGAACTGATGCGACTGAAGGAGAGAGGGTGGCTCTGTCTGTAGGAGGGGGGGCAGTGATATTCGTGATCTCATTACCTGATAATCCGCAGTGGTACACAGGACATCAGACCCCAGACAATGACTGAAAGCAGAAACACATTGAGAGAAATAAACAGCTCAGTTCCAACACCTGAATCAGACATCCCTCACACTTCAGTGTACCGTGGATCATCAGAAGTGAGGCAGCGCAGGTCATGGACTCGGTGAACAAAAAAATAAAACACAAGTGTAACAGCGATACACTGGGGTGAACTTTGTACATGGGGGGCAGGTTGTTTGCAAGGAGGCTGGTTTGATGACCGATGCCGTGTTGGAGAGCAAAGCAGGGCAAGGATAAGATGCGGGTCTAGGTACAGCTGCGATAGGAAGTGGAGCTGGGCAGGTTATTGGGACAGACTGACGGATGTAGGGTTGCGTATCAAATGGAACTTCGCTCAGTCCTTACCTTTCACTCGAGTCAGCCCCAATGACAAGCGAGGCAATCAGTAAGTAGACAGGCAGCATCTTCACCCTGCAGGAAACAGGATCAGTCACCATTTAGCACTTGCCAGTGGCTTAGGAACATTTACAGAGTTGTGCAGCCGTCAGCCCATCTTCCAGCAACACAACTGGTTGAAGATGAACACTCCACAATTCTGCTGAAACTCTCACTCGCCATCTTAAATCTATAGTGTGTTCTATTGAAAAATCTGATACATCGGAATCGATTCCCTCTGTCTGCGTTATCCATTCTCTCCATCAGGTAGAATACCTTATACAATCTCCTCCGTACTAGGAAAATAAATCCAAACTGTTCAGTGGGGAAAGCGAAGGAAGAACGGCGAGAGAGAAGGCCTAGAAGAAGAGGAAAAGGATGGGCGAGGAAACGGGAGGGGAGAAAATTGCGGGAGGGAGAGAGTCTTTGTGTGGTGTTCATAACACGCTTTTCACAAAATCACTGTATATGAGATAAAACAATGCGGTAATCGACTTTGACCTGAAAAGAGAAATTCAGTATCTTCCTACAATGTTGACCCACATTCTACAGTGCCCGAACTAATTATTTTTCCATCTTGCCTCAGGACCAGTGAAGGTTACTGGAATGAAAATGTCACCACTTCCTCTTTACACATCTGGAGTCTGGCCGAAATATTTATTTATTCCAATTTACAGAGTTCCTGTCTTCACACAATACCGTTGCAACAAAGCAAACCGCGTTGCTTGAGATGTCAGTGGTAATATAGCTCACCCGGAGTCAGCTGGACAACATCACCTCCAGATGACAGAGCAGAAGCATGATCTGAAACACTTTGTCCAGCCTGCTGTGTCCCTGGCAACTGGAGTACTTTCCATCTATCTATCTATCCATTCATCTATGTATGTATGCATCTATCTATACATCTATCCATCTATCTACCTATCCATTCATCTATGTATGTATGCATCTATCTATACATCTATCCATCTATCTACCTATCCATTCATCTATGTATGTATGCATCTATCTATACATCTTTCCATCTATCTATCTATCCATTCATCTATGTATGTATGCATCTATCTATACATCTATCCTTCTATCTATCAATCAATCTATCCACCCACCCTACACACACAAAATGCTAGTGGAACACAGCAGACCAGGCAGCATTTATAAGGAGAAGCTGCCTGTCCTGCTGTGTTCCACCAGCATTTTGTGTGTGTTGTTTGAATTTCCAGCATCTGCAGATTTCCTCGTGTATCCACCCACCCATCGCTTTTTATTCATTGCGATTCTTCTGTCTTTGTTCTGAACTGCTGCCACAAAAACACACACTTCACCTCATACTGTATATAAGGTTCCGGTTGTATCGGCAAAAAAAAAACGCCGAGCCAAATTGGAACGAACCTTTCTCACTTCAGTAATCAGGCTGCCTGGGAATAAAAAAAAAAACATTTTGGCAGTGAGTTCGTGATTTGTCACCCCAGGATGGTCTTCAGTCTCTGGTGTGGTGGCACAGCTCCGCAATCTGGACATCACCATCCGCAGATCTCTCTTCAGTTAGCAATGATTCTGCATTCGACACCAAAGTAGACATGCTAACAGTTATACATCTTTCATGTTTTCAACCACTCACTCACAGCTACACCTTGTTGTTAGTGTGAGCAGAAATTTCGGAAATTTTACCTGTGACCACATTACCACGACCCTCTGCGACCTGAGCACAACTGGGCGTGACTTACTACGACACGAAGTCTGCCAACCCACCAGAGATTAACTTAACCGCACTGTTTGTTGTGTGATCGTCAACCGAGTCTCAGCGTTTAACCTCATTAAGTTGTCCAGCACAGTACTCTGCCTGATCCTGTCGTCGTTTGGGTGGGATAAAGACGATATGGTTTTGTTCTTCTGTTTTCCCCAATGACAAAGACCACATCCCCATCGCCCAGACAGATTTAGAGAAGAGTGCCACCGGGAGGCACTGCTCCGCTCGTCAGTGATGGTAAGACATCTCCTTCATTTCACTCTGCACACAGCCGGACTCAGGACACTGCCGATTTAGGGATCTGTTCAAAATGACATCTCAGGCTTTTCGAAGCCTACTCGCTCCTACTGCTCGGAAAGGACACTCGAATTGCGGACGCTGCTGCAGATAACAGCAAATCATCCTGATTGTTGATATAGGGCACAAGCAAAAATGGACCCTTTGCTGATCCCGCTCTGCTCTCCTTGAGACGCTGCTCATGTCCCGGAGACATGAGCCTCTGAGCTCAGTCAATGGCCATTGGCCAACAACACAACTCCACTATTTCCTTCCCCATTTCATAACTTTCATGGTCAGTTTCAGCCTACGGCAGTGCAAATAAAATCCTTTCATGGTTGTCTATACATTTGTTTTCAAATATTTTTGCATATAATTTAAGATGTTACAATCTTCTCACAGATTTATGTCCTGACAGACGGAACACGTCCAGAGATGACCTTCACTGCAACGTCTAAGGATAACCGGGAAAAATAAGGGTGAACATCTAACCTATATTACCCCTTCCCCCCGTCCCCGGAAATCGTTGACCCACCGTCACTTCCCAGCATCTGGCTAGTGCTTCTGAACCCATAGTCCCCACTATAGAGGGCAGGCGGATCTTAGGTGTTCGTTTCATGATGTACTCTTCCTCTTCTGTGCCCATGCATCCTGTCATTTTGCATTCTCGCTTCCGTAACCACTATTCGGGAAGACTCAAATATGTTTCATCCGGAATAAAGAAAAGAAAATTGAAGCTTCCGTATGGAAAATTAGACAAATTTCTGCAAAACATCCAGCTGATACTCAGAAGAAGAATAAAAATCTTAAGTTGTATTTCGATTTGGTGAACAGCCAGTGTGGGAAACGAAGAGAAAACGTAAATTAGGAAAATACAGACAGCAGTGTGTGGAAGGGGGTGGACAAGGAGAGCAGAGCGGGGACAGTGTAAGGTCCATTGTTGCTTATAACCTATATCAACAAATCAGGATGATTTGCCTAGTACAATATTTTTTGCCATCGACAGGTTATTTGCAAATGCAAATCCGTACTCATTAAATTGGTTTAAAGGTGCTCTGTAGTCAAAGTCTTTCGTGTTTATATATTGCCAAGAAAGTGGATTCGCTCTGCAATGCCGCCTACCACTTTCTGTAACTGGTCAATCCCACCATCGCTGTTTGTTGTGTATTGAGATCCTGAACAGAATCCCAGTATTCTACAAGACATTGAGGAGATCAGTTCGAAACACCCGCAATAAACACTGGCACAAAGGTCAAACAACATGCATTCCTGGGCAATGACAAGTTTCGGAGACGGAACACATGTTGGCTGCATAGCTTGTCGCACGATGGCTTTAAACCGTAACCAGTGGTTGGAAGATTGTTTTTAATCCTGACATACATTGTGGAAACTATTGACCGTGCAGGTAGAAAACTACAGTAAAGCAACGGCCAGCACCGCCCGAGTGGGTAACAGGAGAGCAATGACTTCTTGATTACTGATTCGAAACTCATGCCACGGGGTTATCGGAAATAAAGACCCGAAATGCTATAAATACCAGACCTATTATCACCTTAATTCACCAAGAATGTATTACCAACGTGTGGATATATTTTCAAGCGTTTAAACTAAATTCCTACCATACAAACAGGCGTGGGATATTCAGTAGATATGAGGGAGGGGGCAGTTTCGCTGTTTTGTCAGAGTCACAGAACACTATCTGTGTGCAAGCTGCTGCCTGTCGGCAGGGCGGATTCCGACATGCAGACATTCCGCAGAGCAGCGGGCAGCTTCTCTGCTGAAAGGAAATCCAAATGGTTCGAGATTCCGCACTCACCTTCCACCGTGAACAAAGCTAGTTTAGTATTGTATTAAATATCACTGTTACATACAAAAAACACGATATGTGCAATCTGAATCTCTCTATCCATATATTGGGGTTTAGTTAAAAAAAAACTCAATCGACGGCACTTTCAACTGCGAAGTTCCAACAGTAAAATACCATGTTCGCTGTTATTCTGTGGCCAGTTTGTCGTCAGTTTGAAGTCAATTCATGTGACTGTGTGTGCGCGAGAATGAGTGATTGAGACAAGAGAGAGAATTAAAGAGAGAGAGAGAAAGGGAATGTGTGTGTGTGTGTGTGTGTGCGTGAGAGAGAGAGAGAGAGAGAGAGAGAGAGAGAGAGAGAGAGAGAGAGAGAGAGAGAGAGAGAGAGAGAGAGAGAGAGAGAGAGAGACCGGACCGTAAAACATGGGACATTTCGAATATCACTATCGTTTAGGGTAGTTCTTCTTCACTGACTGTAGAATCCAACTGCAGAGTGCGAGTGAAGGTAAAGACGTCGTTTCTTTTAATCTATTTGATCAATAATAAATTCGGTAATGAACAGTTCAGAGCTCCCGTCTCTATTGAATTCTCCCGATCGTGGAATAAGCTGTAAACGGTCATCTGATTAGGGAGAATCGGAGACAGCACTTACCACGCTTGTTGAAGCAGGTCGGAGTGCACTGCGGACCCGGGTCAGTTCAGGTCCAACACACCCTCACCGACAGCGGAAGGAGAGGGAACTGGAGTAAATGGAGGAATCACAGACAGGAATATCAGCAGCTGCGTTAACCTTCCCCCGCGTTCGCGTAGGGTCTGTCTGGATTTCCGTGTCAATCTCACACTTTTCCTCCTTGCTGATCAAACAGAACCAACAGGGCGGGGCTCTGGCTCAGCGGATCCCAGGTTGCTGATTTGATTGGCACTGGAGGTTCTAAGCTCCAGCCGGTGTGGGAACGGGACTTCCCGGCGCTGGAGGAGATCCACCTCACATACCGCACAACTCTCCCGGTTCCGGGGTTCGTCTTTCTGCTGAAATCAAAACAAACACGTCACGCAATTTACCCCCACAGCACATGTGAAAAACTTTGTTCAAAGATTTTCCAAGAGCTTCACGATTCAGGACAATTTATTTGTATTTGTAAAGCGGGAGAAACAGTTTAATGGGGGAGATGAAGGAAATGTTTGCACACCAAAGACTGCTACGTTCAATCAAAGAAAAATACTCGTGTGCCTTCGCGAGCGTTCATCTGATCGATTTACATTAATTCAATTGTCCTGTACATTTCTGAACATGCCACTGCGTAGTAAGCCACTCGGCCCCTCATACCTGCTACTCCATTCAACGTAATGGAACATTTGCTTCAGTTGGCCATTGTGAGAAATTGCAAATACTCAAAGAATTTTATATATATACATATTTCACGACGCAACAGATTTTAACACCGTCAATCGACGAGTTGTTTTGCTACGTCTCCCCTCCCGCTGCGAAACAGGGACACCGTTCCTTCCTTTATTATGGAGGGAGAGCAAGCCTGTGTTATATAGAAATACTCTGCGAACGAGTAGTTTTCGGGATACTGCAAGTATGTAGCATTATTGATAATTTGCTAAACGCTTGAATGCTCGGTAGAAGTTGCAGATGCTTTTTTTGCTCGTGAGGACTGCTGCTGCTTATGCGTGGTAGGGGGGAGCTGGTTTCTAACATTTTACTGTCATTCTTTGAGACAGTAATCTGTGTCGGTGAATGTTTGCGAAGAAAAAAATATAAATTCAGGAAGTATATTGTAAACAAATCTCTGACAGTAAATGTACCCATTGAAACCGATTTGTTGACGAGTTATTGATCACTGAGATAAAACACTGATATTGGGTGCTTTGAAACAAAGATATGAAATAAATATCAGTAGCTGAGTTATTCTCATCTCAATCCCCCACAAATATTCTGACACTGTCGATGTGTTCAAGTCGTTTCTTTGCCCACTCACTGCCTCATACGCGCCTTCTCGAACATTTTGTAAACATGAAAATACACAAAAAGCTGCAAGAATTCATTTGGTCAGGCTGCATTCGTTCATGGAAAGTGAACAGCCGATGTTGGAGGCCGATAGCTTTCATGGGCTGGAAATGAAGCGTGACGCTGCAGATTGTTGACTGATTTCGAAGCTGCGGGTTGTTGTTTTTCTGTGATAGTCGGAGCTCAGGGTTTGTGTGTAACTGGCTGCCTGCCCCGGCAAATTCCACAGAACAGGGAGCGGCCGTCCTGTAAAAAGACAAGTCTAATCGGTTCGAGAAAACACTGACGTTCAGATGTGAACATAGTCGCTTTAATCTTGTATTCAACCATTTCTGCTGCAGCAATGAACACTTGAACCTGTAATGAAGAACATAACCAAGGGTCAATTTATATTTAAATCAGACTCGAAACATCTGGAGGGGCTTTAAAGAGAATTTTCCCGACTCTTCTAAATAAACCAGCTCATTGCCTTCTCAGCAAAAACACTTCGCAAAATAAATAAGATTGCTCATGGTATTCAAGCTCCAACATTTCCCAGATACAATCGCCATTTACCTTTAAAATGTTGTTGATATAAGAAAGCGTCAGTGTGGGGATGATGGGGAGAATGAGGGTGAGAGAAATTCCGAAGTTGAGGTTTAGAGAAAGTGGAGAGTGAGGTTGATGGCGAGGAGATGTGAAAGGGAAGGGTGAGGGGAAGAGGGCGCGCGAAGATGTGGAGGTCGAATATAAACCGAGTCTCAGGGCATGGAAGTGGCTGGGAGGAGGGAGGCTGACTGACACGGTGAGAGTTTGCTGTAGTGCAATGCAGAAGGACCAATATGATTGAGAGTCAGTGTGAACGGGGGAAGAGATGATGGGTATACGGACGCAGGAGGATGCATGTGAGTTTGAGTGTGAGGGAGTGGTAAGATTATGGAGAGGAAGAGGGAGGAAGAGTTTGTAAGGGATGGAGGACAGTGAGAGAGGTGTAGACATAGGCAAAGTCGACGAGGTAGAGCGAAGAGAGAAGAGAAGAGAGAGTATGAGACAAAAGGTCGCAGACTGTGCGATAGAGGTGGAGAAAGGGGGAAAGAGCTGGGACCGAAGGGGGTGTGGAGATAGAGAGAGGAGGGATAGAAATGGGAGAGGTGGGAGTGGCTGTATAGAGAAGTCCATGAGGTTTAGATGGAATGCATTTGAAGAAAAATCGGAGCATGTTGTGAGACACATGAGGTTATAGTTGGTAATTTAATCTCTATATATTGACTGGGACTCCTAGACCACAAAAGGCATACAGTTAGTCGACTGCGTTCAGGAAGATTTCCTTCGTCAGTGCAGAGAAGTCCCATCCAGAGACTGTGTTATACTAGATCTCCTATTAGGGAGTAAGACAGGTTTGGTGAAATAAATTTCTTTAGCGCAATACTTTGGATCCACTGTACATAATTCATTTTAATTTCACAGTATCTATGGGAAAAGACATTGTGGCCCCCAGGACTGCAGAAAAGGCTATTTGTATGATGAACAAAAGAACCGGCAAGTGTGGATTTGAACAGATTGTTTTCTGGCAAAGGTATACTTGGAAAGTGGGAGGTCTTCAAAAGAGAAATATAGAGAGTGCAAAGCCAGTATGTCACTGACAGAATAAAAGGAAATTGTATGAGGTTCAGCGAGCCTTCATTCTCAAGAAACATTGAGGCACTGTTTAAGGAACAAAAGTTGTATGGGAAGGAAGGGAGGAAGGAGCAGTTGAGGTACTTATGTAGTTTAATTTATTCAAGAGCAATGTATCTAGAAAGCAGAAAAATAAATATATTATTTTCCTAGCAGACAGTATAAAGGATATCCCACGGGGATTCTAGAAATATGATCAGAGTAAAAGGGTTTCAAGTTACAAGATTGGTCCTGTGGAAGTTCCGAGTAGTAATCTATATGTGGACACAAAAGAAATGGGGAAGATCACGGGAGGAGGTCATAAAATTTAAAGTGGGAAAATGCAGAAGTGAATCCATAAGTCCTATCTAGTTTACAGAGAAGTAGGCCATTTCTGAGGGTGGATAAATCTCCAGTTCCTGGCAAGATATCCCATGGACTCTGTGGATGGCAAATGCAGAATTTCTGCGGTCCTTAGCAGAGAAAATTAAGTGCTTTGCGATAGATGATGCATCTGAAGATTGGAGGATAGCAAATAGATTCACAGAGTCAGAGATAAAGAAAAGTACAACACAGGAACAGATTGAGCGGCCCATGCAGTCCGTGCCGAACCATTTACAATGCTTTCTCCATCGAACTGGAACGGCACCGTTGTTCTCCATATCCCAACCATCCATTAGGCCATACAACATTCTCTTAAAGGTTGCATCAGCTGTGCTAGCAACTCGTACCACACGCTCACAACCCTCTAAGTAAAGATATTTACCTTCGTCATTCACTTAAACTACTTACCTTTCAGCCTTAACCCATGACCGCTTTTTGTAGTTCCCCCCTACATTCCTGGAAAACCGCTTGCATTTGAGCTAATAATTCGGTATACCACGATCAGATCCCCTCAGTGCTCGCCCTTTCAAGGAATAAAGCATTCATCTGTTCCAAATTCCTTAATAACTCTGATCCTTCAGGCCCGGCAACATCCTTGCAAATTTTATCTTTAATCGCTCAATGTTATTTTCATCTATCCCAGGTAGGTAGGTGAAGAAAATTGTGCACGAAACTCCAAATTACGCCTCACCAATATCGTACCAATATCTACAGAACCTAAACATAACATTCCATCTCTATTCACTAGCATGTCTTATGAAGGTCAATGTGCCAAATGCATTCTGATCTTCTTGTGACGACTCCCTACCATGAATTCCGGAACTCTATTTCCATTTGTTCTAATACACTCCCAACAGTTCATTGTTTAAGATATAGCTTGGTTCTAACTATGTGCACCACCTCGCACATATCTGCACTAAATTTCATCTACCTTTTTTAACCGTTTGCTCTCCTCGATCCAGATCCCATTGCAATCATGATAGTCTTCCTCATTATCTACTACACCCCGTATTGGAGATATCCGCAACTCTGCTGATCCAGTTGACCACATTGTGAACCAGGTCGGTCATATAGATGACAAATAACTGCAGGCGCAGGACTGATTAATAGGACATGTCTTACTACTCAGTTGACCATGCCTGGATCCGTAATCTGTCTATGACTAATGAAATCGTTACATGTCGGGTCGCTCATAATACACTCAAAGATTTCGCACTACTGATATCAGGCTCACTGGCCTATAATATCCCAGGTATTTTTAGAGCCTTGGTTGAACACAAGAGCAACATCGGCTGTCCTCCAATCCTCTCCTACCTGATCTGTCACTAAGGATGATGTAAATATCGCTGCTGGGACGCCTCCTTCCTTCAGGTCCATAGTAACACGCTGTCAATCGCAATGCACACTATTTTGCTTCAGGCTGCCTACATCTCCTCCAGAATATGAGGTACACAGTCCACGAGGTTGATGTCGCTTTGCCTCACTTTAATAATCCGTGCCTGTCTCCTGCGTAATTGCAGAATCTAAATGTATAGATTTACACATTTATACATTATATATATATATATATATATATATATATATATATATATATATATACATATAATTTATTTATATATACTTATACATTTTATAAAGAAAATACCTGGAGGCCACTATGTTTATCGCATCAGGAACAATGCAGAGGGAGGGAAGGTGCTGTTCTCACGCACACTGCTGGCTCAGCTCTGCGTTTGGTGTCGGCAGAACATCAGAATTGAGAGGAGGGAGGGAGAAAACAAAACAGGTCCCCACCCAGCCAGGGCTCACACAGCATGTAATGTATAGAATGAGTTCTTCATCATTCCATTCAGTTTCCCACAGGTAATGCCATCTAATATTCCAAAGAACCAATTTTGTCCCGGGCTGACCTCTTGCTCTTATTATATCCGTAGAATACCTTCGGATTTTTTTTAAACCACGTTTTCTAAGGTAACCTCATGACTTCTTTTAGCAGCCTGATTTATGTTTTAAGTATTCTCCTGAATTTCCCATGATCCATAAATACCTCATTTGGTCCTACTTGTCTGGATCTGCTAAGCATCTCCTTTTGCTTCTTCGCAGAGGTCTCAATATCTCTTAAGAACAAAGTGCCCTACACCTGTTAACATTACCTCATATTCTGGCAGGCACCTATGATCTTTGTACTCTCAGAATTTTACTTTTGAAGGCCTGCCAGCTGCCAAATAGACTTTTGCCAGAAAACAGGCTGCCACAATTCCTACTTGCATGTTCCTTTCTGATACCAACGGCATCGGACTTCCTCCAATTTAGAATTCAAAACCGCGGAGCAGACCTAAATTTATGCATACGTATTTCTTTTGAAACTAAAGGCACTGTTACCACAGTTTTCCTTTGTACAAACTTCTGTTACCTGCTCTGTCTCTTTTCCTAATGGCAGACCAAGTACTACACATTCTCTCGTTGGAACATCTATGTACTAATTAAGACAACTTTGCACAAAACTTTCAACAAACCATATCCCATCAGACAATTTGAAATATGTTGGTCTGGTGTGTAAGATGATCTTTCAAAATAAACCAGGAAGCGATAGGCCAGCGAACCTGAAATTAACAAAAATAATTGCAATGAACTTCATTGCAAGGTATTCTGAGAGGCCGGATATATAGTATTTGTATAGTGAACGATTGATCAGGAATAGTCGCATAGCTTTCAGCGGGGCAGGTCGTGTTTAACCATTCTTACAGAATAATTCTACAATGTTATTCAGAAAGTTTGATGGCAAGACAGCGGACAATCCACAAGAATCTGGATGAGATTTTGTCCCATGGGAAGTCGGTCAAGGAAGTTCAGTCGCTTGGCATTTAAAGTGAGACAGTGAATTGGATACGAGACCAGGTTGACTGGATCGCCACTCTTGCGGATTACACGAACTTAAAGCGTGTAGAGGAAAGAGAAGAGGACTTTCAAAGATTGCAGTGGGATCTGGACCAGCTGGAAAGGTGGGCTGAGAATACGTGGTGGAATTTAATATCAGACAGGTCGAGCTGTTGCTCTTCGGTAGGTCTTACACCGTGAACTATAGGACCATGAGGAGTCCGATAGATCAAAACGTTGTGGAAATAAAGGATAATCATTCATTTTAGTGAGTACATCATTTCATACCGGCTGTACATTTTCAATAAGGTGACACTCCCTCCCTGATAACAATTTTCAATCAATTTGACGCTCTCTCTTTGGTGATCAATTTGAAACGGGAAATATATCCATCCCCGGCTCCCATTTTTAATCAGCATCCTACTTACGCCCTAGTGATCAATATCAAACGGAACGTCATTACCGCCCTGTCGGCCAATTTCATTTCAGTGACAATTTTCAGTCAGTTCATCTCTCGTTCACTTAGAGCCACTCTAACACCTTAAGTACTTGCGTCTGTCCATCAATGGTGCCAATTTTCAATCAGGCCACCAATCCCCTCGCGAAAACTTCTGGCAAAATGGAATAGACGACTTTTTCCGGTGGGGTGTGTATCAAGAAAAGCTGCTTGTAACATGAAGCCCACTGTTAACCACAGCCGTCGGGGCTTCTTTTGTCAACAGCTGCGCAGAGGGAATGTCAATAACCTCTTAATGTTGCTGTGGGGGTAAATTGTGAACGTGTTTGCTTAGATTTCAGCAGAAAAAGGACTCCCTGAACTGGGACAGGGGCGCGATGCTTCAGCTGAAAATCGTCCTGCGCCGGAGGACCCCGTTCCGACACAGTGTGGAGCCCAGAAACTTCCAGAACCCAAGCTGGATTAAATCAGCAGACGGTGATTCGCTGAATTAAAAGGAGAACATCCTTGGTTGTGATGGAAGAGCGAGAAGGGAAAATTGTGTGGTCTACACGGAAATCCAGACATAACCTACTTGGCACCTCGAGGGAAGGTTAACGCAGAGTTGATGTTCCTGTTTGTGTTTCCTTCATTTACTTACCCTAGTCCAGTCTCCTTTTGCTGCCAGACATGTTCCGGTGAGAGTTTATTAGTCATGAACTGCGGCCATCTATATTTACACGGCTCATTCGGACTACTGTATCTCGAATGAGTGACGGAGAGTTTATCACCGAATAGTCTCGAGAGCCGCAGCTCAGACAGTTATCTCTGAGTGGAAGGAGAAAACCGGTCATTTGGTCCGGTTCAACATCCGAGTCAGGTGTTGTCTCTAATTCTCAAGAATAGTGAACGTATACAGCGGGGTTCGGCTCTAATTTGGTGGGGGTTGGGGCCATTGGGAGGAGAGTCCATGGGTTAAAAGAGCTCTGAAATGTTCGTTAACATATTAATTATTGACAAATGGATTTAAAACAACGCGAATTCGTTAACTTCAATCACAGACATTCTGTTGTTTGTATCTACCAAGTCCGTGCTGAAGAACCTTTCACAATAATAGTGATATCGGAAATGTCGGAAGGGAATCTCTCCGATCTCTCTCTCGTCTTCTCTCTCACACACACACACACACACACACACACACACACACACACACACACACACACACACACACACACAAACACACACACAATAACTGACCACTCAAAAGACAGAATGACTGTGATATTTTAGTGTTCATAACGTCACAGTTGAGAATTCCGCTGTTCGAATTATTTAATTAAATCCCAAATAAATATATATTAAAACTTCAGATGAGGTTGTTCGATGCAAAATAAAATACTGGAAACTCGCAGAGTCTGATAACACTTGTCAGACGTGGACACTGGGATTGCAGACGCGGACAACTTTATGTTTATATCTTCGTGATTTCTGTGTGTCATTTTTTCTGTAAAGGAACTATTTAGATGCAATATCAAGCAAGCTTCTTTCACGGTTGAAGTTGAGCGCGGAATGTCGAGCTGTTTGGATCTGTCTTCAGCAGAGAAGCTGCTCGCTGCTCTGAGAAATGTCTGCACGTCGGAATCGGCCCTGCCGACAGGCAGCAGCTTGCACACAGATAGTGTTCTGTGAGTCTCAGAGAACAGCGAAACTGCCCCCTCCCTCATATCTACTGAATATCCCACGCTGCCGTTTGGAATTAATAAACGCTTGAGAATATATCCACACGGAAATAAAGCATTCTTGGTGAATTAAAGTGATAACAGGATAACAGTTCAGCATCAGATATTTACAGTATTTCGGGCATTTATTTCCAATCAATCTATGGTATGTGTTTCGGATCAGTTATTAAGATGTAATTCACTCTTTTGAAACCCACTTCTGGTGGTGGAGGCGTTTGTTGCTTCCCGCACGATTGAAATTTTCCACAATTTATGTCAAGATTAAAAATGATCTCTAACCAGTGGTTACGGTTTTAAAGCACCGGTGCGACCAGCTGTTGATCCAACATGTGTTCTGTCTCCAAAACCTGTTATTGCCCAGGAATGCAAGTTGTTTTCTCTTTCTGACAGGGTTCATTGTGGGCTTTTCGAAATGATCTCCTAATTGTCGTGTAGAAACACATAATTTGATGTTTTCAGTAACAGAAAACGGCATTGCAGAGCGAGAGCCATGAATCCATGAAGGTCGATTGGCTGAGTGGCCAAGTTTGCGCAGTGTGTTCAGCCGAAAGCCTCTGACTATAGAGTTACTAACCCAATTTAATGACTACAGACCAAAGCATTTGTAAATAACCTGTTGATGAAACAAAACAATATATTGATTAACTATTTGATTAACAATTACCCAAATATTGATATTGGTAATAGGCAACAATGCACCCTGCACCCCCGCTAGTCACTGATCTCCAGTCAGAGGGTCAGCCCATCTTATACAACTTGCTGGTTTATCCCGCGAATAAGATATCGATGTCAATTTGCCACCTCATCCAAAATGCCAAGCCTCTGAACTTTTCTTACTGACTGGCCATGTGAGAATCCGATAAACGCCTTGCTAATTTTATCTAAATTATTCTGGATGTTTTTATAAAAATTTCTATACATTAACTGTTCTTATTCCCAATGCAGGAAGTGTTTTTCCAGCCTCGTACGTGAACAACACAAATCTTGCACATTCCCGACTCCCGTGCTTAGAATGTGCTTACAGAATAAACGATTATTCTACTGCACTTCCATTGGCATGAATGTCTACTGCATTTCCATTGGCATGAATGTCTACTACACTTCCATTGGCATGAATGTCTACTACAATTCCATTGGCATGAATGTCTACTACACTTCCATTGGCATGAATGTCTAATGCATTTCCATTGGCATGAGAATTATTATGATTTGGCTCTGCTCTCCGCACACTCGCCCGTCAGGCCCTGTTTCTGTGTTCTCCCAATTTAGATATTCCCAGCATTTCTGTCATCGGTTGTTCACACAATCAATGTCCTACTGAAGACTTTATTCTTCTTCTTCGAGTCAGCTCGATGATTTGATGTTTAGAACGATTTCAGAAGGCATTTGATAAGGTGTCTTACATGAGGATGCTAAACAAAACAGAATCCCATGGAGTTACAGGAAAGATACTGGCATGGAGCATGGATAGCTGAATGGCTGACAGGCAGAAGGCATCGAGTGGAAATAAAAGGGACCTTTTCTTGTTGGCTATCGGTGACTAGTGGTGTTCCTCAGGGGTCAGTACTTTTCACATTGTTTGTCAATAATTTAGATAATGGAATTTATTGTTTTGTGACAAAATTTGCTGATGTTACGAAAATAGGTGGAGGGGTGGGTAGTGCTGCGGAAGCAATGCGATTGTAGCAGGACTTAGACAAATTGGAAGAATGGGCAAAAAGGTGGCAGATGGAATACAATATTGGGAAGTGTAGGATAATGCATTTTGACAAAAGGAACAATAGTGCAGACAATTATCTAAATGAGGAGAAGGTTCATACATTAGAGGTGCAGAGAATCCTCGTACAACACTCCCAAAAGTTTACTTTACAGATAGAGTCTGTGGTACAGAAGGCAAATGCAATGATGGCATTTATTTCAAGGGAAATGGAATAGAAAAACAAGGAGATAATGCTGAGACTTCAATAAGACACAAGTCAGGCCACACTGGGAGTATTGTCAACAGTTCTGGGCCCCATATCTCATTAACAATGTTTTGTCATTGGAGAGACTCCATAGAATTGAAGAGCTGGGATGTTATATCGCAATTTTGCATATCATTGGTTATGTCACACTTAGGTTATTGTTCGCTGTTCTGGTTGCCACGGTACAGGACGAAAACTGTGTGTTGAAAATCCAAAGCTGCTGATTTGGATTCAACACCGGATTAGCAGAGAGAGGATGATGGATTTTTTGACTGTGACTAGTGTGCCGGAGGGACTAGGTTCAGTCCCGTTGTTATTTATAATCTATAACAGTGATTGGTTGTCAATGTAGACAGCTGGATCAGAAAAAATATCCGGACGGCTTCAAAAATGTGGGCGTCCTATACAGCCAGATAGCCAGATAGGTTATTGCTTGGGCAACGCGTTCAGAAATGCATGATTGAATTGAATACAGGCAAAAGCATACAGCAGAGAAAGTCTCAGATTATCGGACAATGTACGAGCGACTGACCGAAACAGCAGTGGAAGAGAGACGAGTGGAACCTCGGCTATTATTGATGATTTCATACTGATGTCAGAAGTGACCCGCTGGTTAAGGAGAAATATAAACCCATCTTTCATCATCACATTGGGTCGTGTTTATATTTCGAGGCACGGGCAGATTTTTATTTTCGTACATCCAAATGAAATTCGGCGATACTTATATCCCTGTGTTTATACACTCTTTTATTTAGCCATTCGCACGAAAATAAATCCAGACATCGTTCAGTGGATCAGGATAAGAACCTTAATGGCGAAAATAGATGCAGCTTGTGTTCCCTAGGTTCAGATAATGGAACCCATCGAGGAACATAAGAAAGGAGATCCATCATTATTTACAGCTTTACAGAACTACCATGTGCGTTTTTTCTCTCTGATATCTCATGCCAGGAATAAAATAATGAATATAACTGTTAGAATACCCTGTGCACACGTAAACCTACGTTTAACATACATAACTCTTGAATATAAAATGTGCTGAATGCTGCAAATAAATGTGCAGGCGTTTTTTTTTTACTTTCATTTGGACTGTGTGATAAAAACAAGGGATAATTATTGCACTTCACTGATCAGATTAATTACTGTCAAAATGAGATGCAGTTAACCCGTTATATTTCGGCAGTTTCGGAACTACGGGATATTTTCAATTATAAATGTATGCAAAATAACATGAGGAGCTTCTGTTTCCAAAAAAATATTTGAAATAATGTCTGCATTTTGCTAGAATGAGACAAAACATTGCAAGGAACAGAATAAAGAGGTCTTTATACAAACTTAGATGGGCAGTAATATGAAACACAGCCGATTGAATGTGCACGAATGTTCCATTCCGCGCACACACGGTCATGTGTCTCAGCTACAAGAGAGACAATACCTAGAATTGAATTGGACGACAGCAGACACATTGACTGTAATGCTGAAACTTCAGAACGATTGCACACCTGTTGTATAGTTCGTAGAGACACTTCCGTTCTATAAGCAGAGTTGTCAGTGCTTTACTAAAATGTCACTGACCACGTTGATGTTTTCACTACTTCCCTTAAACTACCACTGAGCTAAATGATATCACCGCTACCCAGTCGAATAGCACCATTACTAATCCTACTGACTATCGTTAACCATAGTGATAATATTCTTGCTTCTACAGCTTCAACCGATCAAAGTGATGACGTCCCGGCTAGCTTCGCCATTCATTGAAATATATTCCTAAGACATCCATATTTTGAAATTCCCATGTATGAACAAAATTCAGCTGTGGACATTCATACATGTTCCCCAGTTTTCAGTAGTCTGGCTGGGCGCCGAAGAGGGTTGGCATGGTGGCAGTAGGTGCGGTTGGAAGTCCGGACAGTCCACCGTGCCCTCTTCCGGCAGTTGGAGCAGCTTAGCTTTGACCACCGGGTCTTCCACCGTAGATACCTTCGCAGGGAATGCCGGGATTGGGAACCATGAAGACAGCAAAAGGTCACATACCCGTTGCAGAGGAGCTGTGTACACCGTGAGCTAGCCCGGGTCAGAGGAAGTATAACTTACATGTTGGTTAGTCGACAACACAGCGCACAATCTTGTTCATGTGCTGATTTGTTCTTAATGACCGACCGTTGGTTTGCAGATTATAACCAAACGAGAAACTACCTGTGGCGAGGGGCATCTCGTTCATGGAGGTTTTGAAAACAGCTGGATTGTTGGGAAGTCGGAAGGTCATCTCCAGGCATTCGTAGTGACCATAACGTCACCTGGCAGATGCAGATGCAGACCCATTGTACACACTCTGTAGATCCGGTCTAGTGAAGGGAGGACCGTTCTGAGGTGTTTTACACCCGCTCCGGTGCCCGCTGCGGAGAGGTATGGGCGAATAAAGCTGTGATGCAGATCCATTGCACACACTCCGTAGAACGGGTCTAATGAAGGGACAACCATTCTGAGTGTTTTACACCCGCTCCGGTGCCCGCTGCGGAGTGGTATGGGCAAATAAAGCTGTGATGGAGATCCATTGTTACACACTCCGTAGATCCGGTCTAGTGAAGGGAGGACCATTCTGAGAGTGATGGGCGAATAAAGCTGTGCAGTAGCGCGTTGACTGAGCAGTCGATCGCGCAGCGTATTGTCAGGGAGGAGACAAGGTGCTGGATTTCTATTTACTGAAGGCATTGGCTAAGTCCTGATTTTCCTCTGGGAACTGGCTGAGCTCCAGGGTTTAATTCGTCTCTAAGGTTTTAGCAGATGAACTCAGCTGAGATTGTGGGCCGGTGGTCTGGCAAGTCGGTCAACAATTGAGCAGTGAGGCTGATCGCCAGGTGACGGGAGAGACGGGGGTGGAGAGCCCGGAGTAACTCGAAATCGGAGGACTGTTCCGTGAGCCTATCAGATGCAAAAGGATGGATTCGCGATCATCTTTGATGCTCATGTGCACAGGTCGTATGTGTGCCCTGACCGAACCATACGTCGCGGTCTACCGTTCAACGAGGGCAGATCGGTGGGCGTGTTATATACATGTGGAGACCTTCCATAGGGTAAGTTATTCTCAATAGTTAGCTGGCATGCAAATTGGCTGAATTGATATATAATTGGCTTCAAAGTACAGGGGAGAGGGTGATGGAAAGATTTTTTTTCGGACTAAAGGGACTGACTAATGATATGACTCAGGTATTTATACTTGGTTTATTGCTTTCTGTCTTCTGAATCGGGGGTCGGAAAACAAAATACAAGACATTGTCCGACATTTTACAGGTATGGCTGTTACCAATACAGGTTATATAGTGAACAGGTTATATAGTGATACCGAATTCCATAGAAATGTGGATCGGCTCTGTAAGTGGGCCGAGGAGTGTGGAATGCGGCTCAATTCGGATGAGGTGGAGATGCAGTTGGGAGAGTCAATCAATGAGGAATATCCACTATAAACGGTTTGTCCCTGGCGATTGCAGTAGAACAGGGGAAGTAAAAGTCTATAGTTCCCTAAAAGCGGCAGTGCAACATCAAGTAAGTCTGTACTTGGACTGGTGTGTTCAGTAATACCCGGCCAGCCATAGAATAAAATGGTATTACACTGAATGCAGTGCAGGAGTGATCTATTAACATGTTACTAGGGGATAAAGAATTCCAGTGCGAGAGAAGTTGGACAGCAAGAATATTATTGTTTGAAGCGGAGCTGAATGAACGATCAACATATGGATCTGTCTAAGATAACGAGGAGTATCGACAGGATGAATACATTCAGTTTTTTCCCCTAAATTTATATAACATTCAATGAAAATGGCATTCGTAGGCAATGAACAGTCAGGAAAGGTGTAGACATGTACAATAACATTATTTAAAAGCAGTTGAAGAGATGCATTCTTTGGGAAGCTTTGGAAGGTAACGCACCCGACGGTGACAGTAAGCGGCTGTAAGGGCAACTGGATCGGCAGTAATGTGAATTAAATGAGGAGAGAGGGTCAACCTGAAATAAATCTCGTTTCTCCATCGACAGACTATTTGTATTTTCATCCACTTACCGATTCTATAGGCACAGGTTATTCCAACGGTTTACATATGTTCCTTCAACATAACGCCTTCAGGGTGAACTGCCATTCTCTGCAGCAGCGGCACACATGGGAAGGACTTTGCAGAGAGTGGGCACAGGAAACGGAACAGACTAGTACAAATTCAGCCTTACTGCGCACACTACCAGATATACTGTTAACACATGCAAAATGTAGAACCATAAGACAGACATGACGCCCCCCACTGAATTTATTTCAGGAAAGCAGAGGAGAGGAATTCTACGGCCAGCAGCAAGCTGGGTAGTCAGATGTCTGTAACCGTGTCAGATGTAGATGTAACACAATGCAATTCGCAGTATTGATAAATATGAAGCAGCACGTGGCTCTGCAACAACTTCATTGTGCTATCCATCAACTGGTTCGCATTTAGTCACAACAGACACTTTCATTGAAAATCCACAAATTTCATGCTACAACATGGAACTGCTCAAATTTGTTCACTTGTTACTACCAATCGATGGTTCCATTGTTACACCCAACTCAGAGAACCGCTAACATACAAACACAGACAAACAATTGGTACAAACTCGGCGAGCATTGCTAACAGAATAATCATAAATACAGTGCAGCTGCTACAGGACTAAAAGCACGGAGCCCCGAACATCCCATGATTGATCACAATCATCTGGAGGAACGCTGCCTAATCCATTAAATTCCACAGACGTTAGCCGAATCGCTAAATTCCTGCAGCAGTTTGTTTCCGATACAGATCCCATAATCCACTTTGAATGGTGTTTCCATTCCATTCCTAAAATGCAGAACACTGGGACTGACCAGGTGACAGTGGATAGCAGCGGCAGAAGCAATCACAACATTGGAACTAAATTTCAATTCCCATCAGGGGCAGCTGACACCGTGGCTTACAAGGAATTATAAAGCCTGAAATAAAAGGATGGTAAACTTTTTGTATCCGCTAAAGGACTGAATACTTCATTTCAGTGAGAATCTGTAACTTCTGTGCCTCCTGAATTCACAGCTCCGGCAGACACTCTAAGCTGATGCGTTCAAAACGACCCTGAGTAAAACAGAGGATAAGTCTGCAGAGACGTGATTATACGCCTGACAAAGCTGCAGTTAGTTGAAAAAGCGCTTTAGTTCAACACCATTGCCTCCGATGTACATATTGGGCCGATTGAAGACAAATGCATCAAAGTTCTTGGGCATTACCTCAGCAGTAACTCATCTGGTGCAAACAATGCCGGAGCTCTAATGACAGCGAATGAGCTTTGTCACGGAGCAGCCATATTTACAGATTCCAGATTTTTGTTGACTAATTATTCATCTCTAAACCAACATCACCGGCACCAACTTATCTGACATTCTGCACCTGCGGTTTCCCATTTTGAACTCTCCTTCAGGCCTTCAACCCACTGCTGGCCACACACAGCCATGCACACATGTACGCGAACACTAACACACAGGCACACGCAGACCGACAGACCAACACACAGGCCCGGGTTGATTCGCTAAATTCCTGCGGCAGTTTGATTTCGATGCAGATCCCTGAATCCACATCCCCGGTGTTTCCATTCCATTCCTGAAGCGCGGAACACCGGGGCTGGACAGGTAACAGTGGAAATCAGCAACAGAAACTATCACAACATTGGATTTAACATAAATTCCCACCAAGGGCAGCTGACACTGTGGATTAACCGAGAATTCCAAAGACTAAAATAAAAGAATATTAAACTTCCTGTATTAGCAATATGACCGGATATGCCATTACAGTGAGAATATATGAATTTTGTTACTCCTGAATTCACAGATCCAGCAGACACTCTCAGCTGATGCAATCAACCGTCTTTGATTTATTCAAAAGTTCCAGAGATATGGTTGCACCTCTGAATAATTTGCTTGGTTACAGTTACTTGACCAAGCACTTTAGTTCAGCACTATTAGCTCCGATGTAAATATTGGGCTGATTAAAGGCAAAATGCATCACAATTCTTTGGCACGACAGCAGCAGTGATTCATCTGCTGGAAATAACGGCAGGGCTCCAAACACAAAGACAAAGCTTTGTCAAGGAGCGGCCGCATTTACATATTTCAGTTTGTTTGTTCACTAATTATACAGCTGTAAACAGTGTTCACCAACACCGACAGACCGATCCTACATATCTGCCTCGCGGTTTCCCATTTTAACTGTCCTTCTGTACTTCAACTCCCTCCTGGCCACACACGAGCCCATGTGGGGAACACACACACACACACACACACACACACACACACACACACACACACACACACACACACACACACACACACACACACACACACACACACACACACACACACACACACACACACACACACACACAACTCTGCAGATACTGGAAATCCAAGCTACACATAGATCGTGCTGGAAAATCTCTACTGAAATCCTCCAGTATTTTCAGCATTTCCAATCTGCCAGAGGTCACATTAAAATAGAGAATAAACGTTTCAGTCCACGATCGATTTGCAGACCGGAGAGTAATAAAAACATTACTATAAATTGCAATATGAATAACTGTAGATTGGCTGGAAATGAATGACAAGCGTCAGACACACTGACAGATAAGTGACTATCGATATGTGACAGTGTGTCTGTGTGTGTGTGTGTGTGTGTGTGTGTGTGTGTGTGTGTGTGTGTGTGTGTGTGTGTGTGTGTGTGTGTGTGTGTGTGTTTGTGTGTGTGTGAGCGCGAGCGCGCACGTACCGGCCATCTGAATTTTACCTCTCCCTCATCGACCCAGTTTTCCTCTCCTACCCACAGAGAAAGTGTTCATTCAAATCCGATTTCCCCTCCTGTCATGGGACAAGGTTGAGGGCAGCCGCTCCTCTCTCACACACAAGTTGTGTCACAGAGCAGAGGATGACCGGCAGCTCATCATTTCCATACTCCCAGACTGCAGACTCATTCTGTCCCACACTGAGCCCAAGATGCAGATGCACATTTTCAATACACTGAAACACAGACAGTCAATCGTTCATTGTTTTCTGTACACAGTGTGCTACAGGCAGACATACAGACTCAGACCCCACATCCCCACCCACGGGACTGGATGAACAGCGCAAATAGCGTTGGCAGAATAAGCGTGGGTTCGGTAAAGGACAAACAGATGGACAATTGGGAAGATGAATGTGGTGTGGGTGATATGTAAAACATTTTCTGATAAGCACATTGGATTGTGGGTAATGCACTTTTGTGGAGTCAAAACTAATTAGCTGGTTAAAGGCAGAGAGACGGAATTAATGGGCCCTTTTCAATGTCAGAAGGCGTGACCAGTGGGGTTACAGAAGGATTGAACCGAGTCCCCAGCAGTTTTCCCTACTGGGAAAAGCACTCTACCGTGGCCAGACATTCCATGTGCTCCCAATCTCCAAGTGTCCGTGGGCTTCTCCGCTTCGGAGATGTTTGGACTCTCGTTGCTGAAGGGTTATCGTCCAGGTGTATTTGGAGTTCCTGGCTCTTATAGTGTTTCTCATCATGTGGACCTCAATCCCATTGACTCCCGGTCACCTGAGCTATTTAGATCACCTTCTCACTGGTCATTGTACAGGGCTAAAGCCAACACTGTGTCATGACTCTGCCCACCCCTGCCTTTCCAATTTATAATTGGTTTAACTCTGACTGGTCTAAACCAGCTAAGTGGGGGCAACAGACAGAGTCTAACGAGATTACAGGTTGCCTCTTTTGTAGGTCTGGCAGTTTACATAGTAAGCAGCTATTCCTGTGAGAACGGTCTCAGAATTAGCAGGACATTAACTTAAATTCCTTGTGAACTCACGCAGTTGCTTTGATTAAATAACTACTTGTCTGAGAATGGTCTTGGGATTAGCAAGTCATTATACGAAGCTTCTTGCGTCCACGTTAAATTGCTCAATTTGCATAATCCCAGAGCAAGAATCAATTCAGAGACAACCAAATCTTTGGAAAGCAAAGACAACCTGTTTGTTTGCTTCCTCCGTCCTTGATTACACTGTAGTTTCATCTGGCCAACATCTGCCTCTTCTTCATCCAAAGATATTTACCTTGGAATCACTATCCCCCATTCATGCGGTTGGATGCCCAGAGGACTCCTACGGAACCCCAGTAGGTGTGGAGTGGTTACATTCTGTATGAAATATTAACGTTTACGAACTAAATTCACCGAATTTATACTGACCGCATTCTCTGTATTTCCTGAAATAATTATCCGCTTTTATTTTCCATTAGTTCTGCCTTCCATCTTCTCGTTTGATATGCATTGAGCAATCATCTATGACGGTACATAAAATAGTATTACAACAGCGTGTGTTACTGTTCTTATCCACGGATACTTTTGAACATCTGTCCTACAATTACTAAACGTACCTTAAAACCCTGGGCAGCTGAACACTTTGTTCGCTTTACCAGAAAGCAAATGTGTATTTATTAGTTTAGTGTGTTACGTCCAGTGATGGATTATTTCTGTGGCCGCCTCCACAACAGGTGTCCAGTCTGCACCAAGTGAGGGATTGGTGGCCACATATTCCCACAGGTATTCATCGGTATCAGTGCGTTGGGTGTGGAAGTTCTCCTACATTACATTTGTATAAAACATATTTCAATCCTCTGTTTCTCTTTTGTTAATTCGTATCACCCGTGTCTGTCGTGAGGATTTCTTTTGGGTTTACTGAGTGTTTTCCAAACAATGTTATCACTATTAACATAAATGTCCGCCATACTATTCCTAGAACAAACTGACTCTGGCCCAATCATGGTTAATGACATCACAACAAAATACAACATTCTCATCATATTGAATGAAACCAGTAAAATACAAGGGTGATATCTGTTCTTATTTTCAGTGAAAATCTTAAATTATTTCTATTTTTCTTTCTAGACCATCGAATACGGACTCACTTTGGACTCAAGGCATTCATTTCTACTCACCCAATTCTGTTTCGGAAAAGGGGGAACAGGCTCTCGGATATTTTCCTTTCCCTTCGATTTTTTTGACGAACGGCCCTGCTCTCAGGGCGAGGGAACTGACAATTACGCCATTGATAGGACCTGCCCCAGTCTTCTTGGAACACTTTTCCCATCCTCAACTCACCCAGATCAGTGCTATCATGTACATCTCCACCAGAAATTTCAGCTCGTTGATATGGTACCACCCACGGTTTGTACTTTGTCCACTGATGTACTTGTTTTGCCTATAATTTCCCAGACCCCGCAAAAGCTTCGATTTAAAAAAAGAGAAGGTTGCTTTATTCTAATCATCACGCTTTGTCCTGAAGAATTTAGGACAAATTGCCACATAATTGGCCTCTTTCACAATTTCTCTCATTTTTGTACCCACTTTTCTGACAAAATCCCATCGATTTCCTGTCTAACAAATTTAATCCACAAACATTTTATGTCCCTTTCAGTCATAAGTTTATAAGGTGAGTAACCTGTTGAATAGGCTAATGTATTCCATATTATCATCAAGGCAAAAGGCAAAGCTACAAGCCACGTTGTTCCATGATGTTCCACCACTTTTGCAATCATATTTTTTCAATGTTTGGTTCATCCTTCCACACTTTCTCTTGACTGTGGTTAACAGTGTTTATGAAATCTCTGTTAGATCCCTAAAAGAGCCATGACATCCTCCATTATGTGAGTTGTGATATATGTGCCTTAATCCGTTTCGTTGCTTCGGTCTAGTCCCCAGCAAGTGGAATTGATACTCCGAGATAGACCCCAGCAAGTGGAATTGATACTCCGGGATAGTCCCCAGCAAGTGGAATTGATACTCCGGGATAGTCCCCAGCAAGTGGAATTGATACTCCGGGATAGACCCCAGCAGGTGGAATTGATACTCCGGGATAGTCCCCAGCAAGTGGAATTGATACTCCGGTCTAGTCCCCAGCAAGTGGAATTGATACTCCGGGATAGACCCCAGCAAGTGGAATTGATACTCCGGGATAGTCCCCAGCAAGTGGAATTGATACACTAGGATAGTCCCCAGCAAGTGGAATTGATACTCCGGGATAGACCCCAGCAAGTGGAATTGATACTCCGGGATAGTCCCCAGCAAGAGCAATTACTTTACTAAATGTATTTTTGCAGAGGGCTTTGCTGTGTTTGTGGTAACTGGGAAACCAGGGAAACTTCGTAAGAGTATCTATTAGTACCAGAGTATATCTGTAACCTCCTTGAGTGGGCGGTATGGGACTAATATAATATATCTGTAAAGTCGTCCGAAGCCCTTCAAACGGTCTGATGTGTCGAAGGGCTCCTTTATTTGTAGTTCTGTAGGAGCACATTAAGCACAAATCAAATATATCCCAATATGCAGCTCTTAATTCTAAGCGTCTGCATGTCCCAGTGCAACTGCCCTCTCTCGCTGTATCCACTTTCATCAATGTTGCACTCACTGGGAAATATACTATCCTTGTGGAAGGTATTAGTAAATGTGGAATAGCTGTGCTCTATCGTTCTGAAATACTGACCCGCGGAGAGATCTGTTAACGGACACATTTCACTTTCCAGTAATAGTTCTAGGATGGATTGTTCGCTCGACCGCCTGCCCGTTTATTGTGCCAGGACTCCTTCCTGGACACAACTGACAAACTTTGTCACGTCTAAATCTATTAACCAGAGGAAGTTCCCCTGAGGTTGCCTGTGACAACAGCCGTGTTACATCTGTGCAAAATCTATCTCCCGATCTGTCACTGTCTCTGTGTGTTGTTTTCGTTTTGTGATGAGATCTCTGTACAGAATACTCTCAAACGAGTCTTTGTTCTGTTATGTCCTCAGCCCCCTCCTTTGGGAGAATCGCCAGAGAGAGAGAGCCTTACGGTCTGGAATGTGGGTTGGCCGCTCAACAAGACAAAAGCCTCGGACATAGCCATTGTCTTGGGAGACACCTTTGTGGGATAAGGAATTGGCCTACGTGCAAAATCTCAGGGCAATGTGAGATGGGTGATGGGGGAAGGATTGCCTCGCCCCCCTACCCTGATGGACATCTACAACCCTGCCAGTCCAGATAAAAAGGTGGGCTGCCGAGGCGGGGCCACAGACGCACCAGAAGATACGCGAGAATTGCTGCGACTGCGTTTTGGAGAGTGACAGCCGGTGGTGGGGTTCGTGTGCATCCTTCCCTTGCCTGGGATTGGCGACTTCACCACGGAAGACGGCCTAGCTACAGGGGAAGCCACAGATGAGAGTCCATTCCCCCAACGAGACTTCCGACTACCTCCTACAGGTTGGAAAACCTGTCGGGTAAATGCTTCATGCTCTCTCTCTCTTTCTAACAAAAGTGCACCAACGCGACACCACAACCGACGGCGGCTGGTGGAACTGCAGTGACCGCAAAAAGACCGCAAATATCCAGTAAACAATATATATCTACATTACCCCTAGACAACTGTAGAGCTTATTTCTGATTGATTATTACTATACCTGTGCTTTAGATTGAGTGCTGACGACGTATATGATCTGAATGTTTTGTATTAACCATACATTTGTGCCCCTTTATAAATAAAGACGTTTGAAAATAGTAGCATCAGACTTCGGTACATCCATCTATCTTTGCTGGAAACCCACCCGGTTACTGGGGAACGTAACAGTTCACTTCTTATTTCTGAGTTCTGCTCACCGTCTATTAACATACAATCCCATCACAATGTCCTCCCTTTCTGCAGTTGTGATACTATCGCACTGTCTCTGTATTTAAAACGTTTTCCCTTTATTCTCTTTTACCCGACTATGAGCATTTTGAAACATCGGAAGCCCGAGATGTCCGGAGGTCATTCCGCCCCTTGTAATTAAATTGACTTAATATCCTACATTCTTCGCATACATGAGGAATAAAATCCTTTAGGTTATGTCGCCGTCTAAATGTGTAATTTACACTCACAGTAATTTATAATAAATATAACAGTCAATGTAACATAGAAAAAAACACACAAATCAGCGTGAGTTAATCAGTTTGGTAGCCTGGTTGATGGAGCTGTCCTGCAGCCTGCTGGTCCTGCCTTTTATTCTGCGGTACAGTTTCCCGGAAGATTGTGAAGTCTCTGCGATAGTTTGGAAATCATTCATTTCAGGATGACCAGATAAATGATTGTTTGATTTTATGACATTTTGCCAAACCTACTGATGTAATCTAAAACTCCGCTGAATAACAATTATGACACAATTTTCTACACAGATGGCCATTTAACGTGAACACAAACTTCATTCCATTCCTCAGCTCTTGTCTGAATTTCCTCTGGGTCAGTGTATAGATACAAGTGTTGGTGCACACACTGAGAGTTTGCAACATGAACCCACATTGCTGTAGCACATATACCGGGGAACTCAAATATCTGTCCTGGTAAAAGTAATTTTTTGCTTGCCATTTCAGAGAATGGACTACATAGGGCATCCAAAGTAATATGAAATTAGTAGAAATTACAAACAATAACATCATCGATTTTCTGCGGTTTTCTACCTCGGTATCTTTCGTACTATTGCTACTCTTCCGAAGCCCTCTGCGGACTCTATTTGCCGCAATTATATGTCTGACTGTTAACCCATTGAAGACAAGAATTATGCCGATTGGTAGCACAGGTGTAACAATGCTATCCAACATTTCGTATCCTTTCCACACGGGTAAAGTAGCGTATTCTTGTGAGAAGGCGCAACGCCACCCTATGTTGTCAATAATGACGTAAGGTTCAAGGGCAAAGTAATACGGGATACATTTTCCGCAACTCAGTATAACCACTGTCACCATAACCACCGTTGCTGTTCTCTCAGTGCAGTATCGTTCCCCGAGCTTTCGACAAGATATTGCGATGAAACGATCGAAGGTAAAACTGACCGTAAACCAAACAGACCAGTCCCTCGTGATAGCAAATAATGTAAGTATCAGGGCGCATACAGGAGTGATGAGCAGAGATCTGGAATAAATGTAGATATTGTTGCTCTGTTCCAGTAAAGCATGAATGATAATCACCATCAGATCCGCTGTTGCCATTCCAACCAGGTAACGGGTGATGCATTTGGAGAGTCCGCATTTTCCCCGTGGTAGGATCACAATCGCTATTAAATTAACTGCAAGAAATTTGGAGAATGATAAAAATAACAATACAGAATTATCGTTAGCTGCATTTGTCTAAAGTCCCACCATTTTTTTTCCAATGGTATGTTTTATTTTTGGCAGTGAAAACAAGAAATCTAATTTGTGCGGATTGTGCCCGTGCACTCTGGCTGGACAATAATAGACAGAATTAGCAATGGGTTGGCGACTTTCCGATAGATTGGAGCCGGGCTTCTGATTTTCACGTCTCACGTAGCAGTGAAGGTCGATCGTTCCATATGCAACACCATTTCCATTATTTGAGGTGAAGTAACTGATGGGAATAATTGTAGTTAAATCATGAGATTTAATGCATAATTTATAATTTAGTGGCTATGTTTAATCGACGGGCCGGTCAGTTGAAACAACTTTGGATCAGGAAAAGCGACCCCTGTCAGCTCAGAAAGCCGAGCAAGTGAAACTATAGAACTATGGCAATATCAGCACCAACACAATTGACAAAACGAAATAATAAGCATAAAGCAGAAAATATATGGAATCTGAATAAGAAACTATCATGTGCTTGAGTCTTCAATTCTGGAAACAAATTTCAGAAAAAAATAGCACCTCTGCTCAGTAAAAGTCCAAACGGTGCAGCGGAACAAAAGCAAAATGACGACGAGACCATACACTGAGTGACCAGCTCCAGAACCTTACCAGGGATACCGATCGCTACAATTGCAGGATAGAAAACGCTGGCGATGTAGTAAATCGCTGGATATCCCATATTCCGTTAGAGGCAACGTTCAGTTGTACGGAACGATCCAACTGCTCACTGGTGTTACAGAGTTATATACAAGTGAGAGCAGTCCCACTGAGGCAATTAGTGTGGATATGATGTCTGTCGCATGAGGGACAAGCAGCTACAAAAACAGTTAATAAAAGTGCTTTTCTGACTCTATTACCCTGACATGAATTCATATCCCCAAGGGATGTTACAAGTTGTTAACTTTTAAACAAAAGATAATATGAACATTGCCAATGTACTTTTCAAGACATCTGACGTCAGCTGCTGAAATGGGAGATTTTCTGATAAGTGTTGGTTCTAACGTAGACAATCATCCTGTAACAATCATCAAAGAGATGGAGAGTAATATTCCAGGGCCCTTTCTAAGAAGAAGTTATACACCCACGCGAATTTAGATACGGCTTCATGACGGTTTGATGAAAGTTCTTTTCTGGAATAGCAGAGAGTCAATGGTTGATCCTTTGATTCTGACAAGTCTGCAGCACGGATTGGTGTTAGGCCGGTTGTTATTTATCATTTATGCTAATGACTTAGATGTCGATGTAGATATCAGAATCAGAATAATTCTATGACAACTCCTAGGTTGGGAGCATTGTTCCAGCCAGGAACTCTATCCAAGATTGTAGCTTGATGTGTCTGGCTAGGAAATGGGCTGAAAAAAAGCAGGTGGCATTTAACGCACAAAAGTGTGAGATGATCTGCGTTGTACAGAAAGGTACAACAGATTTCGAAGCGCATATTGAATATGTAGACTGTAGTGCGCTGCATTTAAAAAAGAGACCTGGCGGTAGAGATCGATAATTGCAGCAAATCGGCGTCACGGGCAGTTCGGCTCCTATTGAACTCTGATCCTATTGGCCTTCACAATCAGATCACTGTGTACTCGAGTTTAGACGTTATGTTGATTCTGCACAACACGTTGGTGAGGCCACAGGCAGAATATCCTGGGCTTCTCTGGCCACCTACTAACAGTTTTGAAATATCAACAAGCTTCAACAATTTGCAAGGAGGAGTTCGGGAGATAAATATGGTGAATGCAGGCAGATTTTCCCCATCCAAGGTCAATAATGCAAACACTATAGAGAGGGTGTGTGGATACTACAGAGACAGTGCAGAGGAGATTTACAAGGACGTTTCCTGGAGTGGAGGGCGTAAGTTAGCTGAACAGGCTGTGTGTACTTGGCCTTTTCTCCATGTCGTAACGGAGGATGAGAGGTGACCTGAAAAAGGTTTATAGGATGATGAGAGACATTGATCATGTGCATAAGCAGACATTCTTTTTATTTCGTCAGGTCTGAAGTGGCTAACACAAGGGGGTAGAGTTTTAAGGTGCTTGGACATACGTCCAGAGAGCATACCAGGGGTAAGTTTTTCACAAAGAGAGTGGTGTGTGCAAGGAATGCACTGCCGGCGGAGGTGGTGAAAACGGATAAAATTGGGTCTTTAAAAAGCCTTTTAAACAGGTACATGGAGCTTACAAAAATAGAGAGAGGGGCGCTCTGGAAAGTCTAGGGAGATTCTAGAGTGGGTTACATATACGGCACAGAATTGCCGTAGGGCCGTTAATATGCTGTAAATTTCTTTATGCCCTATTCTATCCTCTGAGTGAATCAACAACTAGAGCTCATGGGCCTCGGGAGAACGTTAAAATATGCCGGAAGTCTATGTAGTTACTCACTCCGAGGGTCGAGCGCGTGTGGAAGGAACTGCAAGCCTAACTGGTAGATTCGGATTCAATTGTATCATTTCAGTTAAGGTTGTGTCGGTACGTGGATGAGAGAGAGCGGAGGATGCAGATAAATAGGGCACAGCGGAAGATCATAGAGGGATGAACTCGATGCACCGAAGAGCCTATTTCTCTGCAGTAATAATCGGTGACCATGACTATCTCTGTTCCATTTCTCCATTCAGTGCCTTCTCATTCTGCACCTCGACACCAGTTTCGTATGTGCAGAACAGAGGTTTGTTCAAACTCACCTTTCAACTCATTTTCTTCTGCTTTTGTGGAACAAACCTCTCCGTGTCATTTGTGGAACTCGGACCGATGGGCGGTCCGCGGCTTATTGGAAGAACAATGTCTCACCATTCTACATCCAGTGTGGAACTTGTACCAATGTGTAGCCCTCGGTTGCCTGGAGAAAGCCTCACGTGTGTATCTATCGTGTGACTGGTGTCTATGTGCGGCCCACGGCTCACTGGAGGATGACTCGCCTCTCTGTATCTATCGTGGAACTGGTATCGATGTGCGATGTGCGGGACTGTTATTATCACCGTGGGCTGACTCATCACTCTGTATCCATTGTGGAACTGGTATCGATGTGCGATGTGCGGGACTGTTATTATCACCGTGGGCTGACTCACCACTCTGTACCCATTGTGGAACTGGTATTGATATGAGATGTGCGGGACTGTTATTATCAACGTGGGCTGACTCATCACTCTGTATCCATTGTGGAACTCGTACTGATGTGTGGCTCTCGGCTTATTTTAAACGATCTGAGCGCTGATCAAAAGCTTTTCCACTTTCACACTTTGAATACGATTGCGCTGACTGCGCTATCCTCACCGTGTGATTCACCTTTTCTTTTAAATTGTTTTTTATCAGTAGTTCGGAAACAGCTGCCATTTGTTGCGACAGCAATTCACTTCAATTCCAAATCCGCCATTTCATTGTCAACTGCGCCAGTAATCAATACATCCGTTTCATTCATAAATACATCAACGCTCGTATCAAGTTTTGATTTGTTGATTTCTGCGATATTTGTGTTCTTCCCAAGGCGTCATTTGTTATCCGTCTCCAGTTGTGCCTCCGATGGCAATGGTTTTTAGGATTGCAGGCTTTCAAGTAGCGAATGGGAAGACGGGGTGAAGAACAGTGACGGACCAAGATGTATTTCTTGGCAAAGCAGGTTTCTGACTCTCACGGGGACTCTGAGGTGGTGATGTTTCCCGGCAAATGTGGTCAATGCTCAGACGCTGGAGGTGCGTCAACATTCCTATTGACTGGATGGCATCAACATTCCTATTGACTGGCTGAAGATTTAAGTGTGGAATATTCCATCATACTCTTGTTCCGTGTCATCCGTGGACACAAAGTAGGACATGTTAGAAGGCGAGTCACAGAGCAAGTCTCCAATGTTAATCTATTAATCCTGCTGCAAGGCAGTTTGAAACTCATTTTGCCAATCTACCTGGGATTCACCGGCCTCCATTCTTATAGACCTGCCGCAGATCCGTCTGGATAGGACCCCTGGGGAATGTTTACACATTCATTCGCCAATGTCAATAAGCATGGATTTTAGAGGGTGAATGTGAAGCGATAGTGCTCCACAATGCTGAACCGGAATCTACTGTATATTGGGTCTAAACAATCTGGAATGAGGGAGAACGTGTAGATGCAGGTACGGTACATGTAACGCACCGATAAGTGCCAGGGAAGAGATTAGTCGGGAAGGATAGTGGAGAAGGGAGTGACGTAATCCCCGCAGAACCTGCAGAACGGGCTGGGGGCCTTGTAGGGAATTATATCCCGTTGAAGACGGAGGAAGTTACGGAGGAGGAGTGCTGAAGGTGTGTTCGGTAACAACATGCAATTTTTTTTCCTCCAGCTATAAGAAGGATGTGGAAACCATAGAAAATGTGCAGAGGAGATTTACAAAGATGTTTCCTGGATTAGGGAACATGCCTGAACAGAATAGGTTGAATGAACGCGGTCTTTTTTCTGTGGAGCGGCTGCGGAATAGCGGTGATATGATCGAGGTGTATGGCATAGTGATCATGTGGATAGCCAGATGCTTTTTCCCAGGACTGAATTGGCTAGCACGAGAGGGCCCAGTTTTAAGGTGCTTGGCAGTAGGTACAGAGGAGATGTAAGCGGTAAGTTTTTCTTTCCCACCGTGAATGCGATTGCATGGAATGGGCTGCCGGCAACGGTGGTGGAGGCAGATACGGCAGGGTGTTATCAGAGATTCCTGGACAGGTACGTGGGGCTTAGAAAAATAGAGAGTTATAAGTAACTCCAGGTAATTTCCAAGGTAAGGACATTTTCGGCACAGCATTGTAGGACGAAGACTTTGTATTGTCCTGTAGGTTTTCTATGTTTCTATGACGCTGGAGGAAGGTAAATTCTCCAGAAAGTGAGACATTGATATCAAGAAATATTCATCCGGTGATAATTATTTCAGGGTGATAATATCGTTTAGTCGATCAAAGGAGAGGCAAATGGTTGCAAAATCAAACAATGAAAACGGCAAAATAATGATAATTACTATCTTAATTCACTGAGAATGCAGGAAACTGCACGAAATTTCAAGCTTGTGAGGATGGTAGATTTGGATGTTCAATTGGAGTTGTCTAAGGACACGGGTCAATTTACTTGCCAGAAAGTGTAGTTCTGCCAACCAAGCTACAATATTCCAAATGGCGTCTCTCCTGCCATTCTCATTCTGAAAATGCTGTTTTTGTACTGTTCCACTAAAAATCGCAAACATTTATTAAATATCATCAACTCCAACTAACGGCTCAGTGTATATCGTGGGTTTCCCATCTTCAGGAACACATATACAGTAACTTCATTTTACGAAATATATGTCACATCTGGAATTTTCCAATTAGTGAACGATTTCCTTCCACGACGCTCTGCCGTTTTGGGAAACCGTGTACGAGGCTATTTTCAACAGTGGATTGCCACTGCCTTTGGCCGGGTGAGTTTTTTTTAAAGAGATCAACAGCTCTCTTAACCCAGCAAAGATGGAGAGCGTGCAAGCGTGTCGGCTGGATTCAAATCGGGCCGTCTCGCCCCGAAGTCCAGCACTGATGCCACTACGCCACCAGCGGGCTAACTGTTTATTACATTTTATAATGAATGTCTTTGAGATTTTATTTTGTCACGAAACTTAAGCTGCTAATTTGAGACATATTAATAAATAATAACTTCCAAAAACATGTACAACGTGTACTAAATACGTATCAAATCTGATCTTTGTCAGAGCACAATGAATCTCTGTTAATGACAGGGAATTTTTTTTAAGCGGTTAAAATGTAATATATGTATATGTGTTCCTGAAGGTGGAATGACAGTAATTGTATTCACCGGAAAGATACCTTTCAGAATTTTGTAGCAGAGATGGCAGAACAACACTTTCCAGCAAGTGAATAGCACCGTGTCCTTAAATAACTCCAGTTGAAAATCCTGATCAACCATCCTCACATGCTTGAAATTTGGTGCAGGTTCCTACATTCTCATATAATTCCGGTCGTAATCATCATTATTTTGCAGATTTCCTTGTTTGTTTTTGCACAATATACATTTACTTCATATTACCCGCTTAAAGGAAACTCCCTGTCATTAACAGGGAGTCATTGTGCTCTGCTAAAGATCAGATGTGATAGTTATTTAGTGCACGATGTACATGAAAGTGGCGAGAGAGAATTAATAGGAAGTGGAGGGACCACTTCGATCAATTAAGTGAGTACCGAGGAAGTGTTTGAGGTATACATTTTCGCAACATTAAAAATGTAATTAGACAGTCAATAGATAGAAAGGCTTTAACTTGATAAAGTCCAACGCAAAGCAAATCAGGATATCTTAGTTGGTAGTATCCGCTTGGGTCGCCGTTTCTACATCTGTTCGCTAAGAATGTTTACTTTAGGAATTGGAACATTAATACCTTCTGGGATTCTGTACCTGAGTTGTGCTTTATTTCAGATTTCGTGCACTTGCTGTAATTGGATTTCTGTCATCTTTCATGGAGAGCAAATTGTGCAAAATCACAATGTTTACAACTATTTTGCTTGTCAATATTTACAAGGTCAGTTCGAAGTGATCCAGACAGATGCGTCTGGATAAAACCTGTCCTCTCACCCTACATCTTTGCATCCAAGGAAGCAGCATCAGGTTCCATACTCCGGAACTTTTTGTACAACTGTACTGTGCGGTCATGCACCGGTTCTGTTGTAAAGAAAATATTTTAAAAAACATTTTTTTTTCCTTTCTGATTCAACAGCTGCATGAATTAACTCACCGCGGAAGTGTTGAACTCCGTAAAGTGCAAATTTCTCAGGATGGCATGCAATTTACTCATTATCCACAGAAAGTAAATCAGGGAAAGATAGATTTTAAAGAATACCTATCGGCCATACCGTGATCTGACCAATTGAATACTGGTGGGGAATCACTTGCCAACAGCTAAACGCACCAAAGCACATTTATGCTAACGCCAGTATGTGTTCCTGCCACACGCTTTTGTTACCCATTTTTAGACATAACAGGTAAACACGAATGTGATTTTTGACAAATTTCCTCTTTCCTTTAAAAGATCGTAATAGAGAAAAAAACGACATATAGCGTTCTTCCTTTAATTACAATTTTCCTCGGCGTGATCACATCTGCCATGGTACGCTTTCATACAGGTTTTGTGATGTTTTGTGTGTCATTCAAAAATATCTAATATCAGGAGCCTTTATCCTTACAGATTTGGTTCCGCTACTGTTCAAATCAAGGGTTAAAATTTCATGTCATTTCATGGAATAAAATGAACGTCATTTCAAGAGTGGCTGTAATATAAACGGAAAGATGTCTTCTCGATTTAACATGATTGCCGTTTAATCTGTCAGGAAATGTAGAGGAGGCCTGAGCCAAAATCACAGCAGCGGAGCGAATTCAGCGTGGAGCAATAACTTCCATAACAGATCACAAAATAATACAACAGTATAACACCGGAAGCCACAGCAAAACGGACAAGCGGAATTAAAAGCCTTTTGCAACAAGGAAAACGTATGCAGGTCGAGTGAAAGCCGAAAAACACTGGTTGAAACGGATTGGTCTGATGAGTGAACAAAGATTGTGGTTGAGATGGGTCCGTTAGAACTTATTCATGAATAATTAATTCAAGATCCTGTACGATAGAAGACATTGATTACTAAAGGCTCATTAATCATTTACTTACCACAGCAAGAAATGTGACGATCCTTACAACAGAAAGTCAGACGCTGATATCCTTGGAGAACATTCCTCTCTGACGTATTTCAACGTCTGTCAATAATTTGGAATATTTCATGGGGTTTTGAAATTAATCTGCGTGTCATATTCTGAACATAATTTGCCGCGGTACCGCGTCTAAAAGTTATCTTTGGTATTTTTGTGCATTTGTTTTAATATTTCCTTGTAAACGATGAAGTTTAAGCCAGAACATCGCAAAAAAGAGCTGCGGAATTACCGGAATGTGACTTCTCGTGGCCTGGACATTGTGAGCAGAAAATTGCTCTTCACTCTATCGGGCACCGTCATGTTATTTAATCTGACAGCATCTGTGAAACATTTTATCCCCTTCTTCCCCAGGAAGAAAAAATCTCTATAGTCTCTGTAGACTAATTGTTCCTTAGGCCCCCCTTAACACTTTGTTTCTCACTTTAACACTCTGGCCTGTAACTTGGACGCCCTTACTTTGAAATATGTAATTTTCGATTTATCCTATCTTCTACCCACGGAAAGTTAGAAACCGCTCTAAATTCATCCGCCAGCTCCAGTTACTACAGGGAAAATAGTCGCACCCCACTCAATCTCTAATAAACCCCAGTCACGGCAACAACCCTTCCAATCTTGTCTACACCGTCCGTAAGCTGATTGGAGCTCAACCGGAGTGTTATGAAACGAGTACATGCGATATGCTACTCGTATACCAGTGGTTGTGGCAAGCTTTCGCAATGAGTTTCACGTCTGGGACTCTGGACAAACATCGGCAGTTGAATTCAATTGCCGTGTTCTGGCCGAAATGCTTCTCTCTGTCAGACGGACCGGGTGCAGGTGCTTCAAGTGCTGCAAGTGCATGTCGCCTTGTCTTCCAGCTGTGGGTGATGTCTGCGAATCAATGAACATCTTGTGGAGTGTTGAGGAGCCCTGCTTACCGACGGTGAAATAACGCGAGAGTTTATGAGAGGGGTATGAGCGGATTGTCATACACCCTTGGTATACGTGCATCACCGCTCTCCCTGATGCTCACCATTACCAGGGTGTTGGGTTCACACAGCTCAATCTCCGTCTACCTCTCCGTCCAGTCCATTTGCTTTCAGTTTTCGATACCAACATAGTGACATGTATTGTGGCGAGATTACTGATCAGAATCACTGTCTTGACACTTGCTGCCACGACTCTCCCACACATCACCCTCCAACCCACCCCCCCCCCCACCCCCGGCGCAAGGTCACTGGTCTCTCACATTATGTATTCGCTCATTCTCTGTATCGTATAATTAAAGACCATTTTACCCAAATTCCACCAACATGTCTCCCTTGTGATAATGCGACACTCAACATGATCCACGTTTATAAGAAAAAAAGCGGTACTTGGAAGGCCACCATATATACTCATCTCTGCCTATCCGACTTCCTCATAATGTTAATCGCAGTATACCTGGCGCTGCTGAAAGTGGAGGAATCAGTCACAAGGATCATGACTGTATGGCTTAATGAGGCAATCAGTATTCCTCAGGGTTGTGTTGCACGGACTAACTAGCACAAGCACAAGAAGGCCGACACACGCAGTAAAGGTACAGACCTAGTGCAATATGCCTTACCTGTCACCGACTGCATCAGCAAATCTGCCGACGGCAGTGCTACCCCAAACATGGTCATCGTATGTCCGAGGCAGACACTCTGGCTGAACTAAGAGTTACGCTTACTCTCAAAACCCTGGATGCTGTCTTCAAGTCCAGCTCCAAAAAAAAATACAAAACAAAAAAAAAACAAAAAAATAAACTGACCAACAACAACAACAAAGCTCTCAGAACAACCAGGAAAAAAGAGAGCCCATCACAGGCACAAAAAAAAATGTCCCGGCATATATAAAAAAAAAAACACGAGCACAGCATTCTGCTAACGGTATATAACTGGGCATTATTAACAGTATTGGGTTCGAGGAAACATGGCGCGATATTATCCTATGGCTGTACTATAGATCTGCATCCTTACAATACGATGCCATTTATTGTCGAAATCTCTTCCTTGCAGTGTCAGGCCAGCTGTGGTAATGATCTATGTCCTTACAGTATGGTGCCGACCAGTCCTTGTTCTGGTGCAAGATGTTTTGAAGCTCTGTGTCAACACAATACTAGGTTGGTGTTGTAACAGCCTGTGCCTTTACAATATCATGATAAAGATGCTTATTAGATGCAGTTATAACTCAAAACTGGGATTGTACAGATCTGGGTCATCAGCAATATGATTTGATAAATTTCTGTCTTTGCCTTTATGAAATATACTTTTTCGATATATTCACAGCCAAAACTTCTAGACATGAAATAATAACTTGCTCCGAAAGGCTCAACAATTTACATACTCAGAATTCTATCCTGATTGTTACAGGGTAAGGTGAAATTCTCCTCAGAGTGGAGATATCACTAGGCATGGATGTATGAAGTGGAAAATAAAACGCTGTGATAAAGATCTCGATAAGTACCCATGGGAAGATTAGAGGCAAGCAAGTTAAAAGAAGCCGGAGCAAAAGGATGCATAATTGAGAAGTGGGTAAGATTGCAGCATCAAGCTAAATTACAGCGGGTCTGATTAGATGAAACAATGATCTTTCCCGTAATGTGGTGATCCGTGTTGAAGAGAAGCTGTAAAGCTTAATTAAAAGGTTAATTATAATATTTTTTCAATGCCTGATTCTATCGTGGAACTGGTATCGATGTGCGATGTGCGGGACTGTTATTATCACCGAGGGCTGACTCACCACTCTGTACCCATTGTGGACCTGGTATCGATGTGCGATGTGCGGGACTGTTATTATCACCGTGGGCTGACTCACCACTCTGTACCCATTGTGGACCTGGTATCGATGTGCGATGTGTGGGACTGTTATTATCACTGTGGGCTGACTCACCACTCTGTACCCATTGTGGAACTGGTATCGATGTGCGATGTGCGGGACTGTTATTATCACCGTGGGCTGACTCACCACTCTGTACCCATTGTGGAACTGGTATCGATGTGCGATGTGCGGGACTGTTATTATCACTATGGGGTGACTCACCACTCTGTACCCATTGTGGAACTCTAACTGATCCGTGGCTCTCGGCTTATTTTAGACGATCTCAGCGCTGATCAAACGCTTTTCCACTTTCACACTTAGAATACGATTGCGCTGACTGCGCTGTCCTCACCGTTTGATTCACCTTTTCTTTTAAATTGTTTTTTATCAGTAGTTCTGAAACAGCTGCCATTTGTTGCGACAGCAATTCACTTCAATTCCAACTCCGCCATTTCATTGTCAACTGCGCCAGTAATCAATTCATCAATTCATCCACGCTCGTAAAAAGATTTGATTTGTTGATTTCTGTGATATTTGTGTTCTTACCAAGTCGTCATTTGTTATCTGTCTCCAGTTGCGCCTCCGATGGCAATGGTTTTTAGGATTGCAGCCTTTCAAGTAGCGAACGGGAAGAGGGAGGGAAGAACAGTGACGGAAGGAGATGCATTTCTCGGCAAAGCAGGTTTCTGACTCTCACGGAGACTCTGAGGTGGTGATGTTTCCCGGCAAATGTGGTCAATGCTCAGACGCTGGAGGTGCTGTCTGGACGAGCACTGTCCACGTACACACTGCAGAATGAAATGTGTGAAGCGGGGTCCTTCACTGGATGGCATCAACATTCCTATTGACTTGCTGAAGATTTAAGTGTGGAATATTCCATCATACTCTTGTTCCGTGACATCTGTGGAAAAAAAGTAGGATATTTTAGGAGGCGAGTCATAGAGCAAGTCTTCGACGTGAATCTGTGCATCTTTTTGCAAGGCAGTTTGAACCATATTCTGCCAATCTACCTGGATTTCACTTGGTTCCATTCTTATAGACCAGACGCAGATCCACCTTGATAGGAACAGCGGAGCATGTTCACACGTTCATTCGCTAATGCAGAAAGCATGGATTTTAGAGGGTGAATGCGAAGCGACAGTGTTCCACAATACGGTGGCTGAATTTATATTGGGACCCACCAATGTGGAATTATTGTTCAAACTGACAAATATGTGAATTCATACACTAAATACCTTGTGTGCACACCTGCTAAGTACCCCTGACTCTCCTGGATAGTCAAAGAATAACAAAAGTATTACGCGGGTGGAGGAATTTACGGTGGTCAGGCGCTCCTTGTTCCTCGTGGTCCCTACTCACTCTCCACGTGCTTTACGCAGGGTTCTTCTCGCTTGTGTCTGCGATGGTTATTCTTCGAAGTTACCGTCACCGGCGCACACAAAGCATCCACTTTTATATCCATTGGTTTTCAATTCAAATGTCGCATTCCCGTGTCATTGGCCGCAGCTCATGTGTCTGACCTTTAACACCTGGTCATTGGCTCTGGTCCAAAGCAGCATCCATCTATTGTCCTCTCCCCAGCAAGGGATAGATACTGACTCATGGCTCTTTGTTCTCTGTCAGCAATGAGCTCGAATCACCTCAGGCATTCACAAGTCTGCATGTTATAGCCAACCAAAGAGCACCTCACAAACAACTACTTATTTGGAAATTACCTCCAGTCCAGCAGATTATCTGGTCTTTGTGTCTTCTTTAAAACACTAATCAAGTCCAGCATGTCAGGCTCACAAAATGGAGAATCGAGTGTCTTCACAAAATGGCAGCCTCCATTCCCCAAGCACACGGCAAGAACAAAGACTGTTTCCACTGTCCTTGATTCATTTGAATTCACTGATTTGAAGATTGTCATTCTTTCTGGCCAACATATCCCTCCTCTTGATTCAAAAATTTATCTTAGGATCACTATCCTCCTCTGTTCTATTGAAAATCCACTGGATTGCCATGGATCTCCAGCAGGTGTGCTGCACTTACATTATAACTTTTACTTACTAAATTCATACAATTTTTATACTAGCCATCGTTTTTTTCAGTAGTGCAAAATCATTCCCCTCTACCTTTTGCATAATTTCAGCCTTCCATCTTCTGAGTTGATACACATTAAATAATACAATCATCAGTGTACAGAAAATTAATATTACTGCAACATGTGAGATTATTCTCAACCATAGATGTATTTGAACATTTGATCCCCAATTCCAAAATTTACCCCAAAACTCTAAATCACTCAACATTTCATTTGCCTTCTCTGCATGTGTCTTAATAACTTTTGCATGTTCAGCCCACTGACGAATTATTTCCTTTGCCTCCTCCACCACTCGTGTCCAGTCTGCAGTCAAACGAGGAATCGGTGGCAGCTCAGTTGCAACATAGTCCCACAAATATCGATCCGTATCAGTTCGTTGGATAGAAAGACATTCCTCCATTACCTTCTCCACTGCTGGTTTAGGCAAAGTTTGTCCTCCAATAGTCAAATTTAAAGTCACATCCACAAATGCAACATTGTGACTTTCCAAAGGATACTCTTTCCATCCTTTGGTATAAGTCATAGCTGATGTCACCCACATGCAACCTCCCTTTATCATCATCACAAGTACCCAGTACCCTATGGAATGTTTAATGTTTTATCCACACACATCAAACTAGCTACCCCAGCATAATACAAATTCGAGTCTTCCATTTCTTCCACATGCGCCCGTATTACCAGTATCCGTTGAGAAATGTTTCTTTTGATCACCGAACAGTCTTCATATAACGACGTTGTTGCTGACAATTTCATCGGCAGTAATGTTTCGGCAGCACAACCAATCATGACCCCAGTCATGGTCAATTCTATTACCATAAAATGCATTATTCTCGTCATATTGAATTAAATCTGTAAATACACAAAGGGTAATACCTGCTCTTATTTCCAGTTTCAATCTTGAAATAATTTAAATTCATGTTTTATATCTGGTTTTCCAACCCATGCAATTTAAGCTCCCAATCATCTTTGGACTCAAGTCGCCCATCTTTTCTCACCCAATTTCATTTCAAGACAGGGGAGGCAGCAACCAATATATTTCTCCTCCTTATTTTATTTACACATCTCCCCTGCTTTTCAAACTAAAGACCGTATTTAGCATCAGTCGTAGAGCATATTGGGGTGTGTCCATTGTGGCGGGAATGCAGTTTTAAATATGTTCAACGAGCGTCCGAACAAAGCACTTCATGATGATTGGCGTTACGGCTGCAGCGGATGGTAGATTGGATGAAGATCAAAGCGTTGAAGATATTGGCGCAATCGTTAGTGATTTGGTCTGCATACTCTCTGAGTCTTAGGCTGGGATTCTGTTTAGCTGCTCAGCTGTGGGTGGTGCTGATGGATATTGTGGTCAACGTTCTGTTGCCTGCAATGAAGTGATCTAGAGCATCATAGAATGAGGCATCACTGCTACTGCCGTGGCTGGTTTTCCTTGTGTAGTCTGTAATGCCCTTGATGCCCATCCACATAGTATGATCATCGCTGTTGGACAGGTCTTTCTGAAATTGTTGAGAGGAAGCGACACTCACCCTTTTGAGCGCAAATATGAGGTTTCCTCTAGCAGCTCTGTTAGCAGTCTGTCACATGCCATGATGGCAGCTCTCCGGGATTTTAGAAACATATAGAAACATGGAAAACATACAGCATAATACAGGCCCTTCAGCCCACAAATTTGTGCTGAACATGTCCCTACCTTAGAAATCACTAGGCTTAACCATAGTCCTCTATTTTCCTAAGTTCCATGTACCTATCCAAAAGTCCCTTAAATGACTTTTCTTTATCGCTTCTTTAGAATATTCCTTCCTATTTGGGATGTATATATCCTGTATCCACCGATTTGCCTCCAGATATTCCATCTTTTGCAGTTCAGCTGTCATCCCTGCCATTGCACTTTGCCAGTCAGTTCTAGCCAACTCCTCACTCATGCCTCTGTAATTCCCTTTACTCCACTATAATACTGATACATTTGACCTTCAGCCTCCTGAATGATCCGGATTTGATCTTGCACCATCTTCAACTCCTAAATGCAGTTTGCTAGAAGCAGTAGCTGGATGCACATCTCGCAGTTGTAGTGGTTAGCAAATCGGGGATATTCCTGTCTTCCAAAATCGCACAAGAGGAGCATTGCACTATCCGCCTGTCATCTCTGCCGAGCTGAGGAGATATAAAAAAGAGGAAACAAATCAGCTGTTCTTTCTTTTGCTTTCTCTGAGTCAAGTTTCTCTTCGCTGAAGGCTCGAAGAGCTAAAGCCTTAAGACCACCACTCTATCTTCGGTTACACGATTTCTGCTGCACTTACCCCTGACTTCCTTTAATCAGCTCTTTTTAATTAATCCCAATCGTCTATTGGCCGCTATTCAAAACGCCATTCAACTGCCGGTAACCGCTCCTGCTTTTTATCTTCTTGCGGTCAATCTGGTTGGAGTTCCCGCTTTTCCAAAGACTCGATGTCCAGATTGGACTTTAGTCAAAGTTTTGACATGCTCCCGCGATCTAGTTCTGCATTTTCTTCTCGGACGATGGACCTGTTGAAACACTCTTCTCCAAACTTCCGATGTCCGGATTGATCGCTGGTCAAATCTTCATTGATTATGTTGATTAAAGTGAGGTTTTGACAAGGTCATCATGAGATGATCATCTCGACCTTTGAGATGGAATACGATTTTATGCAGGTTAATAAGCTGGTATAGAAGCCATATGGCATGCTTGTCTTTACACTTCGAGCACTGACTTCAAGGGTTGTAAAGCTGTGTTGAAGATTTGGAAAACACTGTTTACGCTGTATTTCGAGTATTGCATGCAGCACTCGCTGCCTCATTGCAGGAGATCAGTGGAAGATTAGGAAAGGGTGAAGAAAATATCGATCAGATAAGACGGTGGCTGTCAAAAGGAGACGTTGAATAAACATGTTCTGTTTTCTCCGGAACGGCGAAGGTTAAGGGCACTGTAGTGGAGTTTTATCACCAGAAGAAATCAACACCCATTTTGCACACTGTGTCGGAACACAGTACTAGGTAAATGAAGTGAATGTAAAAGTAAAGAGACGAAACTGATTACGAATATGCATGTTAAAGATTATTATTACTATTATTTTGACAGGCAAACACTAAAACACGCGACTAAATATCTATAATTCGAATAGGTCTTCATTTATATCACCATAAGTTATGAAACTTCCGACACTAAATATTCAGTATCGCACCAGCATCCTACCTTCCCAGAAAAAACAACATTCCACCCGAAGTTTCACAGCTTTGCATTTGATCTCCCTCCTCCACTTCATAACTCTAGTCCACCGACTGCAGAACATAATCTTCCGGATTAATTGTGTTGCACGAGTTGTCACAATGTAGGTCGGTGCAGAAATCTTGACCGATAACAGCGCAGGTGAAACTTATCTGTGTGAGCGCGTAATCGTAGGCCATCCGATTCAGCAATGCAACCACGCAACCATTCCAATAGCCAGTTTTTCCGGCGATATTCTTGTCAACCCATTCTGCTTTGTCTTATAGTTTAGGATTTTTCTAGGGAAGTACACCGACGACTTGCTGAAGAGAAAAACAAAACTATTAACTACTTTATTAATCGCACCTATTGCTGCAGGAAAAAAATGCGATCATTGAACCTCAACTTCTCTTTTGGGTTAAAGCAGCCACGGTGTCGCCAGTTGAAGCTGACCAGGTAACAACAGCGAAAGGCGGCGTGAGAGAAAGCAGTGAACTGAGAGATCGATGCAGTTGTTGCTGGGTTGGAGGCTGGCTCTTCACCTCGGTGCCCCCAGTGTTAATTCTGTTGGAAACAAATGTGATTGCGTTCGTCTGCTGTTGCACAGGCGGATGATGGTCGGACTCTGAGTACCTGTTCTTACAGACATAAATCTACAGCGAATTGGACTACGTTATGTTTCTTTTCTGTGATTGCATTTTTACTACTGTCTTACAGGTGCTGTAAATGTATTGTGCTGTGTTTTACTTTTTGGCACAGTGATTTGCACCTTAGCCAAGGAGGAATTCAATACAGGTAGATAATAAAGTGCAAGGTCAGAACGAGGTGGACTGCGTGGTCAGGAGTACAGAAAGGAAAGGTCTACAAGGAGTTTGGCATTTACCGGATAACAACGAAAGAAAAACTTTATCTCTGTAGAGGCTGATGCCAACAGAGGAGTCCTATGTTCTAGAGCGAATACAACACGATCCAGTTTATATTATGTTTGTACTATTTTTCAGCTACTTTTCCCCTTCACTCTCCGTCCCGCATGCGTTGTGCATAGACAGACTGCGGTAAACCCTTTGCAGTGTGCATGTCTGCAATTACCTTTTATGTACAATGGCGAGTGTCCGTCCTGGAGTTCCATGAAGTTCTTGCCACATTAGTGACCAGGCAAGAGTTGTCAACAGTCAACTTTCGCCTACAGTCTGTGGCTTGTGTCGGTTGTTATAGACTTTCACTGCCTGGTACTGTTACATTTATATGCCACCTATTTCTCTGCTACGCTATAAGTCCATTTTACCGACTATAATTTTACTATTCATAGAAACATAGAAAGCCTACAGCACAATACAGACTCTTCGGTCCACAAAACTGTGCCGAGAATATCCTTACATTAAAATTTACCTAGGGTCACACATAGCCCTCTATTTTTCTAAGCTCCATTTACCTATCCAGAAGTCTCTTTAACGACCGTATCGTATCCACCTCCACAACCGTCGCCAGCAGCCGATTCCACACACTCAACACTGCCTGCGTAAAAAAAAAACTTAACACTGACATCTCCTCTGTACCTACTTCCAAGTACCATAAAACTGCCCTCTCGTGTTAGTCATTTGAGCTCTGGGAAAAAGCCTCTGACTATCCACACGATCAATACCACTTTCCGTCAAAACATCTCTACTAGTAAACCTCTCATCCTCCGTCTCTCTAAGGAAAGAAAGGCCGAGTTTCCTCAACCTGCAAACCATGTACCAACCTTGTAATTCTCCTGTGCACGCTTTCTGTGGTTTTAGCATCCTTCCTGTGGTGAGGCGACCAGGACTGAGCAGTGTACTCCAAGTGGGGTCTGGCCAGGGTCCTCTATAGCTGCAACAATCCGTCTCGGCTCCTAAACACTTTCCCACGATTGATGCGGTGGCATGCCTTCCTAACCATAGATTTCTTACTACCAGGGAGCAGCTGATCGCTGCGGGCGACCCTTCAATGAGTTGAAGACATAGAAACTGAGTCTGTCCATGAACCTGGTGGTTCTGCTTTCAGGCGGATCTATCTTCCTGAGTATCTATCTGCCTGAGGAATCGGCAGACTAAAGGTCTGGGATGAGTTTGTTGATTGTATCATTGCTTCAATAAGGCAGTGTGAATTCTGGACATACCCCATGGTGGGGGGGGGGGGTTAGTTGCCATAATGCGCTGAGTTGCCGCCAAAGCCCTAAACAATAGAACATTAGAGAGGGAAATAATTTAAATTGATAATCACATACTTAGAGAACATAATACGTTTCACCTATACTGTGTTCATATATTTACTTTTCCTGAGCATTTGCAGTATGTGCCTCCCTGAGAGCTGCTAACACAACGACATTCCTCTAGCCCCACCTGAAAAAAAAATTGACAACGAAAATCTGGATTGAAATTATAGCCCATCTCCTGTAACGAACAGCCTCTGGTACTCGGCAGATCCACATAGGGTAAATGTCTACTCAGACTATTATTGCATTAATCCTAATCCTCTATCACATCTTCGACCACAATTCCCTCTGCATTGCAATACTTCCCCATCCCACGGGTATTCCCACCGTAGTACATAGAAACATAGATAGCCTATAGCATAATACAGGCAATTCCGCCCGCAAAGCTGTGCCAAACATGTACTTTGCTTAGAATTTAGATGTTGTTACCCATAGACCTCTATGTTTCTAAGCTCCATATAACTATCCGAAAGTCTCTTAAACGATCCTAATCATATCTCTAACATCTCTTCTGTACCTTCTTCGAAGCACCTTAAATATTTCTCTATTGTGTTAGCCAATTCAGCCCTGGAAAAAATCCCCTGACTGTCCATACAATCAATGCCTCACATTATGTTATACAAATCTATCAAGGCACCTGTCATCCTCCTTCGCTGAAAGGAGAAATGGCAGAGTTCACCCAAATTAATCTCATAAGGCATGCCCTGCAAACCAGGCAACACCCTTGTAAATCTCCTCTGCATCTTTTCTATGGTGTCCTCTAACATCACCCTTGAACTTTCCGACACTTAAAGCCATGTCCTCTTGTTTTGAGCAGTGGTGCCTTGGGGAAGAGGCGCTGGCTGTTCACTCTATCTAATCCTCTTAATATCTTGTATACTTCTGCCATGTCCCCTCTCATCATCCTTCTCTCCAAAGAGTAAGCTCCCTCAATCTCTGATCATATTCCACGCTCTCTAAACAAGGCAGCATCCTGGTAAATCTCCTCTGTACCCTTTCCAATGCTTCCACATCCTTCCTATAGTGAGGCGACCAGAACTGGACACAGTTCTCCAAGTGTGGCCTAACCAGAGCTGCATCAATACCTCGCGAATCTTAAACTCTAACCCTCGACTTTTGAAAGCTGATACCCGATAAGCTTTCTTAACATGTACATGGGGACATGTACCTCCAGATCCCTCTGCTCCTCCACACAACCAAGTATCCTGCCATTTACTTTGTACTCTGCCTTCGAGTTTGTCCTTCCAAAGTGTACCACCTCACACTTCTCTGGATTGATCTCCATCAGCTACTTGTCAGCCCACTTCTGCATCCTATCAATGTCTCTCTGCAATCTTCGACAATCCTCTGCACTATCTACAACATCACCAACCTTTGTGTCGTCAGCAAACTTGCCAACCCACCCTTCTACCCCCACATACAGGTCGTTAATAAAAATCACGAAAAGTAGAGGTACCAGAACCGAACCTTATGGAACACCACTAGTCACAATCCTCCAATCCGAATTTACTCCCTCCACCACGCTCTTCTCATGCCTCCTTCTTGCTTTCCTCATTCCCTTCCAAAGCTCTTTTTGATACCCTATATTACTCAATAGACTTATCTGATCCTTGCTTCCTAAACCTCATGTATGCTGCCTTCTTCCACCTGACTAGGTGTTCCACCTCACTTGTTACCCATGGTTCCTTCACCCTAAAATTCTTTATCTTCCTCACCTTGACAAATTGATCCGTAATATCCTGCAAGAGATCTCTAAACAGGACCATATGTCCACAGTACATTTCCCTGAAAATAAACATAATCACAATTCACACTCGCAAGTTCTAGCCTCATAGCCTCATAATTTGCCCTTCCCCAATTATTTTTTCCTGTCCTTTCTAAATCTATCCTTTTCCATAATAATGCTAAAGACCAGGGAGCGGTGGTCACTGTCCCCCTGATGCTCATCCACTGAGAGATCTGTGACGTGACCCGGTTCTTAACTCCCCTTTTAATTATTCTAAGTCCATTATTAAATCCCTCCTGGCTACATTGTGACTTCCCATAGCCCTGCCTGATCGTTTCTTTCAAAACCTTAAGTATATTTCTTTCTTCTTCTTGAAGAGTTTTTAATATCTCTTATCAACCACGATTACTTTACGGGGCCATCCAAACCCCGCCTCAAGAAAGGAGTCAATGCCGAACCCCAATCAAATGCTCCATTACCAATCTCCATATTTCTTGTATGCATTTGAAGGAAGAAATCGCTATCCTAATTCGATGGCAACGCTCCTGTCCAATAGTATCAATTAAGTCCATATTGTCTGCTGCTACCCCAGTGTAAGGAATGTCGAATAGCTTCATTCTATCGTACTGAAATGCTGACATGCAGCGTGATCAGTTACCTGACCCATTTCACTTTCTAGTATTATCACAAGATGAACTTTTGGAAGAGGACAGCGAGGCTGAGAAGAAGTGCGGCGGCGGCCATTTTCAAATTGCTTCTCAGATCGGAGTTCTGAGAGGCGGGACTGCGCAGGCGCGTGAAGGAGGCCTGGGAAGGAGGGAAGATATAAAAAGGAGAGAAGGAGTGAGGCAGTTCTCTTTTGGAAGAGGACAGCGAGGCTGAGAAGAAGTGCGGCGGCGGCCATTTTCAAATTGCTTCTCAGATCGGAGTTCTGAGAGGCGGGACTGCGCAGGCGCGTGAAGGAGGCCTGGGAAGGAGGGAAGATATAAAAAGGAGAGAAGGAGTGAGGCAGTTCTCTTTTGGAAGAGGACAGCGAGGCTGAGAAGAAGTGCGGCGGCGGCCATTTTCAAATTGCTTCTCAGATCGGAGTTCTGAGAGGCGGGACTGCGCAGGCGCGTGAAGGAGGCCTGGGAAGGAGGGAAGATATAAAAAGAACGCAGCCTTAAGCAGCGGGCAGCTTCGTTTGCGGGCAGCGGAGTGAGCCGGGAGCAGAGTGTAGGGCTTGGGCTCAGAGGGCTTAGGCGGAAGAGGGCACAGTAGGCTTATCTTTTAGTTCTTGTTATTTTCAGTTATTCGGGAAGTATGAGTGTGAGGGCAGCTTGTTGTTCTCGGTGTCGGATGTGGGAGATTCTGGAGTCTCCGAGCCTCCCGGACGTCCACATCTACGCCAGGTGCGCCGAACTGCAGCTCCTGAGGGACCGAATTAGGGAACTGGAGCTGCAGCTCGATGACCTTCGCCTGGTCAGGGAGAGTGAGGAGGTGATAGAGAGGAGTTACAGGCAGGTGGTCACTCCGGGGCCACGGGAGGCAGATAGGTGGGTCACGATCAGGAAGGGGAAGGGGCAGGTACTAGAGAGTACCCCAGTGGCTGTACCCCTTGACAATAAGTACTCATGTTTGAGTACTGTTGGGGGGGACAGCCTACCTGGAGGAAGTGACAGTGGCCAGGCCTCCGGCACAGAGGACGGCCCTGTAGCTCAGAAGGGTAGGGATAGAAGAAAGAGGACCATAGTAATAGGGGACTCGATAGTCAGGGGTTCAGACAGGCGGTTCTGTGGAGGTGATCGGGAGTCCCGGATGGTAGTTTGCCTCCCTGGTGCCAGGGTCCGGGACGTTTCTGATCGCGTCCAAGATATCCTGAAGTGGGAGGGTGAGGAGCCAGAGGTCGTGGTACATGTAGGTACCAATGACATAGGTAGGAAAGGGGAAGAGGTCCTGAAACGAGAGTATAGGGAGTTAGGAAGGCAGTTAAGAAGAAGGACCGCAAAGGTAGTAATCTCGGGATTACTGCCTGTACCACGCGACAGTGAGAGTAGGAATAGAATTAGGTGGAGGATGAATGCGTGGTTGAGGGACTGGAGCAGGGGGCAGGGATTCAAGTTTCTGGATCATTGGGACCTCTTCTGGGGCAGGCGTGACCTGTTCAAGAAGGACGGGTTACACTTGAATCCTGGGGGGACCAATATCCTAGCGGGGAGGTTTGCTAGGGCTACGGGGCAGACTTTAAACTAGTAAGATGGGGGGGCGGAAATCAATTTGAGGAAACTATGGGAGAGGAGGTTAGTTCACCAGTAGAGCAAGTAAGTAGACCGTGTGTGAGGGAGGACAGGCAGGTGATGGAGGAGGGATGCGCTCAGCCCGAAGTTGTAGGGGAGAAGAAAGAAAAGGATAATAGATTTGAATGCATTGCTAGGGATGAAAAGAGAGGAGGAGGTGGAGAGTATCTTAAATGTATCTATTTTAATGCTAGGAGCATTGTAAGAAAGGTGGATGAGCTTAAAGTGTGGATTGATACCTGGAATTATGATGTTGTAGCTATTAGTGAAACATGGTTGCAGGAAGGGTGTGATTGGCAACTAAATATTCCTGGATTTAGTTGCTTCAGGTGTGATAGAGTAGGAGGGGCCAGAGGAGGAGGTGTTGCATTGCTTGTCCGAGAAAATCTTATGGCGGTGCTTTGGAAGGATAGATTACAGAGCTCCTCTAGGGAGGCTATTTGGGTGGAATTGAGGAATGGGAAAGGTGTAGTAACACTGATAGGAGTGTATTATAGGCCACCTATAAGGCCACCTGAGTTGGAAGAGCAAATGTGTAAGGAGATAGCAGATATTTGTAGTACACACAAGGTGGTGATTGTGGGAGATTTTAATTTTCCACACATAGATTGGGAAGCTCATTCTGTAAAAGGGCTGGATGGTTTAGAGTTTGTGAAATGTGTGCAGGATAGCTTTTTGCAACAATACATAGAAGTACCGACTAGAGATGGGGCAGTGTTGGATCTCCTGTTAGGGAATGCGATAGGTCAGCTGACAGATGTATGTGTTGGGGAGCACTTCGGGTCCAGTGATCACAATAGCATTAGCTTCAATATAATTATGGAGAAGGACAGGACTGGACCTAGAGTTGAGATTTTTGATTGGAGAAAGGCTAACTTTGAGGAGATGCGCAGGGATTTAGAGAGAGTGGAATGGGTCAAGTTGTTTTATGGGAAGGATGTAATAGAGAAATGGAGGTCATTTAAGGGTGAAATTATGAGGGTACAGAATCTTTATGTTCCTGTTCGGTTGAAAGGAAAGGTTAAAGGTTTGAAAGCGCCATGGTTTTCAAGGGATATTAGAAACTTGGTTCGAAAAAAGAGGGATGTCTACAATAGATATAGGCAGCATGGAGTAAAGGAATTGCTCGAGGAATATAAAGAATGTAAAAGGAAACTTAAGAAAGAGATTAGAAAAGCTAAAAGAAGTTACGAGTTTGGTTTGGCAAATAAGGTGGAAGTAAATCCGAAAGGCTTCTACAGTTATATTAAAAGCAAGAGGATAGTGAGGGATAAAATTGGTCCCTTAGAGAATCAGGGTGGTCAGCTATGTGTGGAGCCGAGGGAGATGGGAGAGATTTTGAACGATTTCTTCTCTTCGGTATTCACTAAGGAGAAGGATATCGAATGGTGTAAGGTGTGGGAAACAAGTAAGGAAGTTATGGAACCTATGACAATTAAAGAGGTGGAAGTACTGGCGCTTTTAAGAAATTTAAAAGTGGATAAATCTCCGGGTCCTGACCGGATATTCCCCAGGACCTTGAGGGAAGTTTGTGTAGAGATAGCAGGAGCTCTGACGGAGATCTTTCAGATGTCATTAGAAACAGGGATTGTGCCGGAGGATTGGCGTATTGCTCATGTGGTTCCATTGTTTAAAAAGGGTTCTAGAAGTAAGCCTGGCAATTATAGACCTGTCAGTTTGACATCAGTGGTGGGTAAATTAATGGAAAGTATTCTTAGAGATAGTATTTATAATTATCTGGATAGACAGGATCTGATTAGGAGTAGCCAGCATGGATTTGTGCGTGGAAGGTCATGTTTGACAAACCTTATTGAATTTTTTGAAGTAGTTACGAGGAATGTTGACGAGGGTAAGGCAGTGGATGTAGTCTATATGGACTTCAGCAAGGCCTTTGACAAAGTTCCACATGGAAGGTTAGTTAAGAAGGTTCAGTCGTTAGGTATTAATGCTGGAGTAATAAAATGGATTCAACAGTGGCTAGATGGGAGATGCCAGAGAGTAGTGGTGGATAATTGTTTATCGGGATGGAGGCCGGTGACTAGCGGGGTGCCTCAGGGATCTGTTTTGGGCCCAATGTTGTTTGTAATATACATAAATGATCTGGATGATGGGGTGGTAAATTGGATTAGTAAGTATGCTGATGATACTAAGGTAGGAGGTGTTGTGGATAATGAGGTGGGTTTTCAAAGCTTGCAGGGAGATTTATGCCGGTTAGAAGAATGGGCTGAACGTTGGCAGATGGAGTTGAATGCTGAGAAGTGTGAGGTTCTACATTTTGGCAGGAATAATCCAAATAGAACATACAGGGTAAATGGTAGGGCATTGAGGAATGCAGTGGAACAGAGAGATCTAGGAATAACAGTGCATAGTTCCCTGAAGGTGGAGTCTCATGTAGATAGGGTGGTGAAGAAGGCTTTTGGAACGCTGGCCTTTATAAATCAGAGCATTGAGTACAGAAGTTGGGATGTAATGTTAAAATTGTACAAGGCATTGGTAAGGCCAAATTTGGAATATTGTGTACAGTTCTGGTCACCGAATTATAGGAAAGATATCAATAAATTAGAGAGAGTGCAGAGACGATTTACTAGGATGTTACCAGGGTTTCAGCACTTAAGTTACAGAGAAAGGTTGAACAAGTTAGGTCTCTATTCATTGGAGCGTAGAAGGTTGAGGGGGGATTTGATCGAGGTATTTAAAATGTTGAGAGGGATAGATAGAGTTGACGTGAATAGGCTGTTTCCATTGAGAGTAGGGGAGATTCAAACGAGAGGACATGATTTGAGAGTTAGGGGGCAAAAGTTTAAGGGAAACACGAGGGGGTATTTCTTTACTCAGAGAGTGATAGCTGTGTGGAATGAGCTTCCTGTAGAAGTAGTAGAGGCCAGATCAGTTGTGTCATTTAAGGTAAAATTGGATAGGTATATGGATAGGAAAGGAGTGGAGGGTTATGGGCTGAGTGCGGGTAGGTGGGACTAGGTGAGATTAAGAGTTCGGCACGGACTAGGAGGGCCGGAATGGCCTGTTTCCGTGCTGTGATTGTTATATGGTTATATGGTTATATAACTGTTCAATTGTACGCCTGCCCGTTACTTGGGCCAGGTTTCCTTCCTGTACACAACTGAGAAATTCTGTTACATCTAAACCTTTTTAAACAGAGGAATTGCCAAGGAATACAAGTGGCGTTTAAGTTGCCTGTGACAAACAGCCATGTCAATATAAGCACCCGCGAGAAATTTATGTCCCGATATGTTACAGTCTCTGTGTGTTGTTTTCGTTTTTGTGATGGGAGCTCTGTACAGAATACTCTCAAACGAGTGCTTGTTCCCTTTCTACTTCTGAGTTCCACTCACAGTCTACTAACATACAATCCTGTATACAGTAACATACAAGTATCTGGGAGTACAGTTAGACGAGAAGCTAGACTGGACTGCCAACACAGATGCCTTGTGCAGGAAGGCACAGAGTCGACTGTACTTCCTTAGAAGGTTGGCGTCATTCAATGTCTGCAGTGAGATGCTGAAGATGTTCTATAGGTCAGTTGTTGAGAGCGCCCTATTCTTTGTGGTGGCGTGTTGGGGAGGAAGCATTAAGAAGAAGGACGCCTCACGTCTTAATAAGCTGGTAAGGAAGGCGGGCTCTGTCGTGGGCAAAGTACTGGAGAGTTTAACATCGGTAGCTGAGCGAAGGGCGCTGAGTAGGCTACGGTCAATTATGGAAAACCCTGAACATCCTCTACATAGCACCATCCAGAGACAGAGAAGCAGTTTCAGCGACAGGTTACTGTGGATGCAATGCTCCTCAGACAGGATGAAGAGGTCAATACTCCCCAATGCCATTAGGCTTTACAATTCAACTGCCAGGACTTAAGAACTTTTTTTTTAAAGCTATTATTAATGCTTTTTGAGTTAGTGATTTAGATGCATATCATATTATTACTGAGTTAAGTATTATATGTAATGAGTTTTTGCTACAACAAGTGTATGGGACATTGGAAAAAAATGTTGAATTTCCCCATGGGGATGAATAAAGTATCTATCTATCTATCTATCTATCTATCTATCTATCTATCTATCTATCTATCTATCTATCTATCTATCTATCTATCTATCTATCTAATCCCAACACAGTGCCCTTCCTTTCCGCAGCTGTGGCAATATCACACTCTCCCTGTGTTTCAAAAAGACTTTCCCTTTACTCTATTTTACCCGACTATGAACATTTTGAAATATCTGAGCCCCGAAAAGTCCGAAAGTCATTCCTCCCCTTGTGACTGAATTGACTTTATTTCTTTCACATACATGAGGAATAAAAATCTTCAGGTTACGTCTCCGTCTAAATGTGCAATCTTAGTAATTTATAATAAATAGAACAGTCAATATAACATCGAACCGCACTCCATTCAGCGTCAATTTATCATTCTGATGGCCTGGGGAACTCTGGCTTTGATGCTGCGGTAACGTTTGCCGGATGCTTGTCAAGTCTCTGCGATAGTTTGGAATGTGTTCATTTCAGGATGACCAGTCACGTGATTGTTTGAATGTATGACATATTCGCCAATTCCACTGATTTTTTAAAAGTATTTTATTATAAAACACCGCTGAATTTCAATTGGAGTGGGCGTTATCTACACAGTTGGCCATTTAACGTAAACACACACTTCATTCCATCCTTCAGCTCTTGTCTGAATTTCCTCTGTGTCAGTGTATAGATACAAGTATTGGTGCACATACTGAGAGTTTGCCACATGTACGCAGATTGTTGTAGTATGTATACTGGGGAACTCAAATATCTGTCCACGTAATAGTAATTTTCCGTTTGCCATTTCAGGGAATGAGCTGTGTACGGCATCCAAAATAATATAAAATTAGCTGAAATTGCAAACAATAAAATCATCGATTTTCTGCGGTTTTCCAACTCGGTATCTTTCAGATTATCGCTGCTCTTCCGAAGCCCTCTGCGGACTCGATTTGCCGCAATTATATGTCTTACTGTTAAGCCATTGAAGATAAGAATTAAGCCGATTGGTAGCAACGGTGTTAAAATGCCATCTAGTAATTCCATTCCTTTCCACAGGGGTAAAGTAGCATATTCATGTGTGAGAGAGCAACGCCACGGTATACTGTCAATAATGACGTAGGGTTCAACAGCAAAGTAAAACGGGGCACTTTTCCCGCAACTCACTATAACCACGGTCACCATAATCACCGTTGCTGTTCTCTCAGTGCAGTATCGTTCCCGCAGCTTTCGACAACATATTGCGATGAAACGATCGACGGTAAAACTGACTGTAAACCAAACAGAACAGTCCCTCGTCATAACAAATAACACAAGTGTCACTGCGCATGCAGGAGTGATGAGCAGCGATTTGGAATAAATATAGATATTGTTGGTCTGATCCACTAAAGCAAAAACTATCACCACCGTCATAACCGCTGTTGCCATTCCAACCAGGTAACGGGTGATGCATTTGGAGAGTCCGCATTTTCCCCGAGATAGGATCACAATCGCCGTTAAGTTAACTGCAATAAATTTGGAGAGAAAAAATATCAACGGAGAATTATCACTACATGCAAATGCCTGAATGTCCACATTCAATGCTGCGCAGGGTATGAATTTATTTTGGAAGTGGAAAGCAGAAATGCAATTTGTGCGGCGTCTGTCCGTGCACACCGGGGGGACAAAAATGGACAGAATTAGCAGTGGGTTGGCAATTTTCCGTCAGATTAGAACCGGACATCTGATTTCCACGAGTCTCATACCGGTGAAGGTCGATCGCTCCATAAACAGCAACATTTCCATTATTTGAGGTAAAATAGCTGAAGGAGCTATTTGCAGTGAAAGTAAGAAATATAATGCATAAATTATAATTTAGCGGCTTATGGAAGAACAGACCTGTGTACCAATATTCGCCTGGCCAGTCAATTGAAAAAGCTTCTGATCTGGAAATGCGACCACTGTCGGTTCATAAAGCCAAGCAAGGGTAAACTATGGAAGGATAGCAATATCGACATTAACGTAATTGACAAAATAATAATCACACAATAAAAAATGGAATCGGAATTCAAAAAAAAAACAGATACTTGAATAATCAATTCTGGAAAGACAAGTCAGACGAAGGCAGCCTCTGTGCTCAGTAAAATTCCAAAGAGTGCAGCGGGACAAAAGCAAGATGACGGTGGCACCATACATAGAGTGACCAGCTCCAGTACCTTACCAGGGACACCAATCGCTACAATTGTAGGATAGAAAACGCTCGCGATGTAGTAAATGGCTGGATATCCCATGATCCGTTAGAGGCAGCGTTCAGTTGTACGGAACGATCCAACTGCTCACTGGTGTTACAGAGTTATGTACAAGTGAGAGCAATTCCACTGAGGCAACTGGTGTGGTTATCAAATCGGGCACATTAGGGACGAACACCTGCACAAACACATGAAAGTGTTTTTTTCTCACTCTGGTACCGTGCCATGAATTCGTATCCCCAAAGGATGTTGCAAATTGTTAACTTTTAAACAGAAGATAATATGGACGTTGCCAATGTAATTTCCAGGACATCTGACGTCAACTGCTAAAATGGGACATTTTCTGATCAGTGTTCTTTCGGAAGTAGGCAATCATCCTGAACAATCAACATGGACAATCAACTTCAAACAGATTTATTTTGTCCCATTCAGCGAAGCACATTCGCTTCTGACATTGAGGGCGGGACATTAGTTTGGCAGGGCAAGTGGAGTACACTTTATTGTGGGGGAAGATAGGATCATATTTTTCTGTTGCTTTTTCTAGTCATTTCGAGTCATTTGAATGACGAAAGAGTATCACACGGTGAAATATATCACAATAAAACACGTTGTACGTTTGTTCTTCTGAGCATATAAACGAGGTCTAGAGCAACATTCCAGGGACCTAAGATGGTAAAATAAAAGGTTACGTGCCCACAGGAATTTAGCTGAGGCTTGTGAACGGATTGATGAACGTTCTTATCTCGATTAACAGAGAGGGGATGGTTGATTCTGTGACTCTGACGAGTGTAGTGCAGGGATTGTTGTTAGGCCCGTTGTTATTCATCATGTATGCTATTGACTTAGATGTCGAAGTAGATAACTAAAACAGAAGACTTGCGGAACATTCCTAGGTTGGAGGCGTTGTTCCCGCTAGGAACTCGATCCAAGCTTATAGCTTGATGTTGATTGGCTGGGAAATGGGCTGAATAGTGGCAGATCACATTTAATACAGACAAATATGAAGTGGTCTGCGTTGTGAGGTACAGAGGGTTTACCGGGGTAAGGTTTTTCCACAGTGAGTGGTTTCCGCATGGTATGCACTGCCGGCGACAGTGGTGGAAACGGATACAAAACGGTATTTTAAGAGCCTTTTTGACAGGTACATGGAACATAGAAAAATAGAGGGCGATGCGCTAGAGAACGTTCGAGTAGTTTCTAGAGTAGGTTACATGGTCCGCACATCATGTAGACCGAAGGGCCTGTAATCTGCTGTAGATCTCTATGTTCTATGTTCTGTCCTTTGTGAAACTACTACTGGAGTTCATAGGCTTGGGTAAGAAGTTGAAATATGCAAGAACTGTATGTAGTAGATGTTATTCACTCAGAAGTTCGCAAGAGTGTGGAAGGAACTGCAAGCGTAACTGGCAGATGCGGATTCAATTGTATCATTTCAGTGTAGGTACAGGACCGGATGAGATGTACCCTCGGCTGCTGTGGGAGGCAATGGATGTGATTCAGGAACCTCTAGCGATGATATTTGCATCATCAGTGGGGACAGGAGAGGTTCCGGAAGATTGGAGTGTTGCGAATGCTGTTGCTTTATTCAAGAAAGAGAGTAGAGATAGCCCAGGAAATTATAGACCAGTGAGTCATACCTCAGTGGTAGTTAAGTTGATGGAGAAGATCCTGAGAGGCAGGATTTATGATCATTTGGAGAAGTATAATATAATTAGGGGTAGGAAGCAAGGATTTTTCAAGGGCATGTCGAGCCGTACGAGCCTGATCGAATTTTTTTGTGGATGTGACGAAACACATTGATGAAGGAACGGCAGTAGGTGTAATGCATACGGATTTCAGCAAGGCATTTGATGAGGTACCCCATGCAAGGCGCATTGAGAAAGTAAAGAGGTATGGTATCCAAGGGGACATCGCTTTGTGGATCCAGAACTGGTTTTCCCACTGAAGGCAAAGAGTGGTTGTAGACGGGTTATATTCTGCATGGAGGTCGGTCACCAGTGGGGTGCCTCAGGAGAGATCTGTTCAGGAACATTTACTCTTCGTGAATTTTTATACATAACCTGGAAGGGAAAGTGGAGGGATGTGTTACTAAGTTTGCTGATGACACAAAGGCTGAAGGTGTTGTGGATAGTGTGCAGGGCTGTCAGAGGTTTCAGCGGAACATTGATTGGATGAAAAACTGGACTGAGAAGCGGCTGATGGAGTGCAACCCAGGTAAGTGTGGTGTTTCATTTTAGTAGGTCAAATATAATTAGCTGAATATAGTATTAATGATAAGACTTTTGACAGTGTGGATGATCAGAGTGATCTTGAGGCATAGGAAGCTCAAAGCAGCTGCTCAGATTGACTCTGTGGTTATGAAGGCGTATGGAGAATTGGCCTTCATCAACAGGTAATGTTGCAGTATATAGGACTCAGGTTAGACCCCACTTGGAGTACTGTGCTCAGTTCTGTTCCCCTGACTACAGCAAGGATGTGGTAATCATAGAAAAGTTGCAGAGGAGATTTACAAGGATATTGCCTGGATTGGGGAGCATGCTTTATGAAAATAGGTTGCGTGAACTCGGCCTTTTCTCCTTGTGGCGACGGAGGATGAGTGGTGACCTGATTGAGATGCACAAGCTGTTGAGAGATATTGATCGTGTGGATAGTCAGAGGCTCTTCCTTAGGGCGGAAATGGTTGCCACAAGAGGACACAGATTTAGGATGCTGTGAAGTAGGTATAGAGGAGATGCCAGGTGTAAGTTTTTTTACTCAGAGAGTGGTGAGTGCGTGGAGTGGGCTGCCGGTAACAGTGGTGGAGTCGGAAACGATAGGGTCTTTAATGAAAATTTTAGATAGGTACATGGAGCTTAGTAAAATACAGAGCTATAAGTAAGCCTAGTAAATTCTAAGGTAGGGAAATGTTCGGCACAACTTTGTGGGCCGAAGGGCCTGTATTGTGCTGTAGATTTTCTAAGTTCATTTTCTATGTCTCTGTGTTTCTAAATGCGGCGAGACGGAAGGTGAAAGAGGGATGACCTTCATGGACGGAAGATCCTATTTTTCTGCAGTAGTAATCTGCGTCTACATGACTATCCCTATCTCATTTCTTCACTTGGAGTCTTCTCATTTTTCACCACCCATCTTAGTCTGTGCAGAACAGGGGATGTGTTCAAGCTCCTCCTTCAATCTCATTTCCTTCTGCTCTGGAAGTAGGTACAGAGGAGATGCCAGGTGTAAGTTTTTTACTCAGACAGTGGTGAGTGCGTGGAATGGGCTACCGGTAACTACCCTGTGACTGTTGCGGAAATCGTACCGATTAGAGGCCCTTGACTTATTTGAAAAACAAAGTCTCACCATTCTGCATCCAGTGTGAACCTTGTACCAATGTGCAGCCCTCGGTTGCCTGGAGGAAATTTCACTTCTGTATCCATATTGGAGCTGATATCGATGTGAGGAACTCGTATCATCACTGTGGGCAGACTGACCACTGTATCCATTGTGAAACTCATACTGATGCGTGATTCTCGGTTTCTTTTAGAAAATCCCAGCGCTGATAAAACATTTTTCACTTTGACAATTTGAATGCGATTTGTGAGTCTGACTGCGCTAATCTCACCGTCGTGTGTTTCTCCGTTTCTCGTAAATTGTTTTCTATCAGTAAATCGGAAACCGTTGACATTTGTTGCGACAATTCATTTCAATTCTTCTTCCGCCATTTTATTGTCAACTGCGCTATTAATCAACACATCCGGTTTATTGATCAATACGTCAACGCTCGTACTAGTTTTGTTGACTTATGCGATATTTGTCTTGTTACCAAGGCATCATTTATGATCTGTCTCCAATTGCTCGTCCGATGACAATGATTTTTAGGATTGCAACGTTTCAAGTAGCGAATGGGAAGAGGTCAATAAGAACAGTGATGGACGGAGATACACAGTATTTATCGGCAAAGCAGATTTCAGATTCAAACGGGGACTCTGAGATGGCGAGTTCCCCGGCAACTGTGGTCATCGGTCCAGACGCTGGAGGTGCTGCCTGGACGACCACTGAACATGGTTCACACTGCAGAATGAAATGCAATGAAGCGGAGTCCTTCGCTGGATGGCATCAGCATCCGTATTGACCTGCTGAAGATTCAAATGCAGAATATTCCATCAGACTCTTATTCCTTGTCACCTCTGGACAAAAAGTGGGATATTTTAGGAGGTGAGTCACAGAGCAACTATCCGACGTGAATCAATGCATCCTGTTGCAAGGCAGCATGAACCTTATTTTGCCAATCTACCCTGAATTCACTTGGGTCCATTTTTATAGACTGGACGTAGATCCACCTTGATATAAACAACGGGGCATGGTCACAAATTTCATGAATGCATTAATGAATTTTTAATGCAAAAAGTATTGATTTTAGAGGGTGAATGCGAAGCGATGGTGTTCCACAATGCGGTACCGGAATCTATATTGGGTCTCACCAATTTGGAATGAGGGAGGATGTGTAAATGCAAGTAGGAAACTTTTAACGCTTGCAGTGATTAGTACCAGGAAGGAGATTAGTAGGGAGGGATAGTGGACAAGGGAGTCGAAGGTCAGACAAATGTTGTGCAAAATCAAACAATGAAACCTGCAAAATAAGTGTAATTTCTATCTGACCTAAATGAGAATACAAGAAACTGCACCAAACTTCAATCGTGTGAAAATGCTTTTTTCAGGATATTCTATGGGATGTATTTAAGGACAAGGGCCGAACGATATATTTAAGTGCTAAAAAGTGTTGTTCTGCCAACTGTGCAACAAAATTCCAGATTGTGTCTCTCAGTTGAATGCAATTACTGTCGTTGTCATCCTGAAAATGTTGATTATAAACTGGTGAAATAAATATTTATTATTCTAAATATCATCAACTACAACCAGCATTGAATTACTAACGGCTCAGTGAAACGTGCGTGCTCCACCTTCAGGAACACATATAGATATAATACATTTCACCTGCTTAAAATACTGTCGTTAACAGAGAGCAATTGTGCTCTGCCAAAGATCAGATTTGATATTTATTTAGTGCACGTTGTACGTGCTAGGAAAGTGACTAATTATTAATGTTTCTCAAATCAGCAGCTCATGTTCCGTGCCAAAATAAAATCTCCAAGACCGTTCATTTTAAAATGTTATCAATTGTCACTGATTGGACCTCTATTGCCGGGCTTTTCGTATTCTCCCCAGGGGCAGCTCGTCCACTTTTAGTCTCCTCCTACTTCCAGCTCTTACCGGTGGCTCCGAGTAACTGTTTGCATCCGACAGTGGCAACTCCTGGTCAGGCGCTTCGACAGGCGGGCTAACCTAGGTGAGGGTAGTCGGAAAACTTGAATCCTCGTGAGTTAGGGATTTGCCTACCCCCGCAAGTGAATCCAGTTCCCGGACTACAAGATCCAACACCAAAGAAGGCGGTGTGGCTGCGCTTCATGGAGAACGAAGGGCAAAACAAGGTGCAGAAACCGTCCCCGTTACCCACTGCAGCCGAGTAAGTCTCCAATCTTGACGTTCTTCCTGCCTTTGGACCAAGACTTTTGAGGCCGAGGGAGTGGAACTGCCCCAGAGCAACGGCTTTTTCACTATGAAATTCTTCCTTCAGATTTTCCGCCATCGTCGGAAACGACGGGCAATGAACACTGCTAAACAATAATTAAATATGATTTAGAAATATTTAGAAATATGCATTCGAAACAACAAACGAATCCGCACTGATATTCTTTCAGGATTATACTTTGCACGATTTTCGCAATCATTTAAAGCATACATCTGTTTTCTCGTCAGGATTCTGAATATTCCATAAAAAATTCTCATCATGGCTATTTCAAAGAAAGAGGTTTTCAGTTTATGGCCAATGTGCGCATATAAATAGACAAATAGCCGCATAAATAGACAGATATATACATAAACTGATTGAGAAGGATTACATTTACGAGAATTTAATTCCCTTTCTGGGCTGCGAGGAGCGAACTGGTGTGACTTCCATCCTTGCAGTTAACTGGACTGTCACAGCTCAACAGGCACATCACTGACAACGCTGGTGTTATCATTGCTTAGTCTGACATGCCACCGACATGTGTTTGTCAGGTTCCATCCATACAAGAATGTTATTATCATTCGCTCATTCTGTCCCACGATCTCTCACACAGAGAAAATCACTACTAATTCAAACCATCTACAAGTAAACGAGCAATTGCATTGTTCGTCCAACCTCATTACGAACACAACGAAAACAGTTTGTATGATCAGAAAACCATATCATTATCCTTCTTTATAAACAAATGCACTGCGACACAATCACACTGTTAGTGATGATGCCCTGCAATCAGTGATCACACCGTCGCTGGATATCAGAACATATTGGTTGTGTATTTATATATGGCAATGCCCGCTCCCTTGCAGCAAATGCAATATTGATAGCACAAATTACAAAACGCAGAATCAATATCTCAAATGTGCAAATACTAATACCATTTACAGCACCCTGCGCAATAGAAGATGGCTATATAATGTGGACAGAATCTCCGTGCAACTTATCGTTCAGAGGACAGAGTTGTACGATCAATGAACCAACGAGTGACTGAAACATCAGTGGACATAAAGACATAAAGAACCTCGGCTTTTGTTGATATTTCCGTATTCATATCAGGTGTGACACAGTGGATAAGGGGAAATATTCATTCTTTCTTTTCTATCATCACATTGGTCCGTGTTTATATTACCAAACACAGGTACATTATTATTTTTAATGTATCTAAATGAATTTCGCTGTTGCGTATATGCAAATCCTGATGCACTCTTATATTCAGGCAGTCTGCACGATGAAATCCGGACATCATTCACTGGGTTCCCGGAGATAGAACAGCAATGCTGAAAACAGGTACAGCTTGTGTTTGGTAGGTTCAGATAATAGAAACCACTGGGGAACATGAGAATGTCGAGCTTCCAACACCTTTACACAACCGATATGGTTTCCTCTGATATCTCATATCAGGAATAAATTAGTGAGTATGATTGTTAAAATACCCTGCATACGTGCAAACATACGTTGGGCATTCTTAACTTCTGAAAAAAAAATGTGCTGTATACTGCGAATAAGTGTGTAAGCTTTCTGTTGTTTCAAGCAGATGGTTTAGAACAACAAGAGCGAATTATTGTGCATCACTAGTCAGATTAACTACAGTCAAGGTGACGTGTAGTTAACCCCTTATGGTTCGTCACTTGCAGAATTACGAGATACGCTCAGTTATATGTTTGTGTACAATAAAATTGAGACCGTTTAAAAGATTTTGAAATAATTTCTAAATATTATTCGAATGAGACAATACATTGCAATGAACAAAATCAAATTTCTCTGCAGGATGAGCAGTAACCTGAAATACATCCGGATGAATATGCACAAGCTCTACAAGGTGAGAGATGAGAACAGGTGGAAGGGATACCCTTCTGTTTCAGCTCTTTGCCTTTTCCTCCTGTCATTTCCCAGCTTCGGGCGCATATTTTCATTTGTAAGGTTAAACGGAATTTGGAACAGTTACAATGAAGTCCTCCCACAAACATTGTTGTGACCTATCCGTTCAAGTTTAAATCTGGACTCAGATGCGGATCCGTGGAAACAGAATCGGAGGTTGCATAAGCATGTACCACTTGTTTTCAGTGGCGAGAAATAATGATCTGGGAATTGAAAAGTGTTTTACCTATATCACTCAATGAGGGGTAGAGCTTTATATTGTACAACTGAACTTTACTGCGATTTCCTGTCATGAAGAATATTTTAATTGCCGATGGTCCAGAACAATTACTGCGCACACACTGACAATGTCACTGCTGACCATGATGATGACGACATTGTTAATCAGGCTCATCACTGACCAGACTAATAATACTGTTGTCTCTGCAGACTTACGAGCGACAAACAGTTTAGAAGATCATTTACACTGCTTTAAAGTGTTCAGAGAAGTGGAAGTGGATGGATTACTTTGACCAATTAAGTGGTAAGTATATGGAAAGAGATACAGAGGATGTGCTTGACGTATGCACTTTCACAACATTCAAAATTTAATTGGACAGTCCATGGATCTGAATGCTTTAATGGGATAAGGTCCAAAAGGGAGCAAATGAAGATAACTGAAATGGTACGAATTTCTTGGGTTGCCATTTATACGTTCGTTAACTAAGACTGTTAACTTTAAGAAATGTAACATTAATACGTTCGGCGTTTCTCTACCTGAGTTGTGCTTCATTTTCGATTTCTAGCACCTGCGGCAGTTGGATTTCTGTGATCTTTCATGGAGGGCAAATCATACAAAATCACATAGTTTACAAGTCAGGTTATGCTGCTTGTCACTCTATACAAGGCCAATTCGAAGAGCAGGACTGATAGATCTGGATAAAACCTGTCCTCACACCCTACGTTGCATCCAGTGTTGCAGTATCAGGTGAAAAAAAACAACTGTCGTGCGGGATCCTGTATGAGTTCTGTTGTAAATAAAACATTTTTAAAACCATTTCATTTTTTCCCTTTCTGATCCTACAGTTGCGCGTATTTGCAATGGAATAACGCACCGTGGAGGTACTGAAGTGGCCATTCAGTGATCTGACCCGTTGAATACTGGAAGGAAACTACATTTCGGCAGCTGAATCCGCCAGAGCACATTTATGCTAACGCCAATCTATCTTCCTGCCATCAGTTTTTGTTAGCCATTCTTAGACGTAAAAATTAATCACACATGAAATTATTGACTAATTTCCTGTTTTCTTTAAAGGTCGTATTCGAAAAAAGTACGACATATTGCATTATTTCTACGTTAAATGTGATCATATCTGCCATGTTACGCTTTCATTCGTGTTCTGAGATGTTTTGTGTTAATTCAAAAAACATCTAATAACAGGAGCATTTACTCCACTACTGTTCAAATCAAGGGTAAATATTTCACGTTATTCTATGGAATATAATTAACGTTTTTTCATGTGTGACTATATTAATATCAGAGATGCTATAAAATATACAACATCAAATTCTTGTTCGTCGCAGACAACCAAGGAAACAGAAGCGTACGCCGAAGGATGAAGACAGTAAAAAAAGAACCCGAAAGTGTACCCCTATTCGCCCCCCAGACGCACAGCATCAGCAAAGCATTGACCGTTCCCCTACACCAGTTATTGCAGCAAAACGCACAGGCACCCTCCACCTACCAACCAAGCAATACCAAAGCCCTAGGGGAAAAAATGATCTGTAGTACAAGAAAAAAATCGTTAAAAATGATAATTCAACACAGCACAGTCTCTCTCTCTCTCTCTCTCTCTCTCTCTCTCTCTCTCTCTCTCTCTCTCTCTCTCTCTCTCGCTCGCACCCACACTCACTCTCACTCTCTCTCTTCCCTTCGTAATAAAGGATAAGGAGGCAGAGAAGGGTCGGAATTTCAGAGAGAAAAACTAACACAGAGCAAAAACATACTCACTGATTTCCGACGTTAAATTAGTGTCAGTCTTTTTTTCAGATTTCACCGATTTTAGAATGGTCAATACAAACGAGAAATAATGAATATACTCAATTATATTACTGTTATTTGTGAAGAAAAGTCATGAATAAGTTTATGCAACCTCTCCGTATACTGCATTTTATTTTCACCTTTGTAGGTATTTGGGCTTAGTTAATTGACGCTGTGTTGGCCCTGATTGAAAACTCATTTTTGAAGCTGCCACTTTATTCCGGACGCAACCGAGGGCGCAAGGTATACTTCAGGCGTTGAATAGTGTTTGGCTTCATACCAATCAAAGCGATAACAGCGTGAACCGTCGCTCAGAAATGTCCAAAATTTGGTAAGGTCGTAGCAGACATTTAACCCATTGACTCCGGTTGCATAGCTCGCTGGTTAACGGGCCAAGTGTCCTGACCATATCGGTTTAAGCATGATCACGTGTGATACTCGTTACAACGTCAACGCTGTTAATTCTAGACCGACAGCACGCGGTTTGAGCTCACAAGCAAGATTAGGAGACGATGGCGCCTAACAGCGAATCCTTCGCTTGCATTTTCGGAAACAGCTCTATTTCAATGATTTATATCTCTTCTTTTTTTTTCCTTTTTGAAGGTTGCTTTGAAGATCCTGACCTGGGGTTACACGCAGTATTCGATTCGATTCTCGGCTTCGGCTTCGGCTTCTGCGAGTTAGATGGGCAGGTGAACTTCATTTTTTGGTTTTTTATTTCATTTATTTTGAGGAATAGAGAGCATGTCGGTAGGGTTAGTATTTTGCTCTGGGTGTTGATCGGGAATTCTGGGAATCTTTCAGTCTCCCAGCTGGCTACATCTGCGCCGGATGCACGGAGATGAAGCTCCTGAAAGAATGAGTTAGGCATGTGATGCTGCGGCTCGATGACCTTCACTTTTTCGGGAGAGTGAACAGGAGATAGAGAGCAGATACACGGAGTTAGTCACCATGAGGCTGCAGGAGTTAGGTAAGTGGGTGACGGTCAGCGAAGAGAGGAAAACGAGGGAAAGAGCTCAGATAGTTGAAAACGGCCCTGTGGCCATTCCCCTCAGTAATCGTTATCTCTTTTCGGAACAGTTGAGAGGGTAACCTGACAGAGGACGGCCACGGAGAGCAGATCCCTGGCACTGAGCCTGGTTCGGTGGTGCAGAATGGAAAGAGGAAGATGAGGAATGCCGTAGTCATAGGGGATTCCATAGTGAGGTGTACAGACAGGAGATTCTGTCAGCCTGATAGAGATTGCCGTAAGGTGTGTTGTCTCCCAGGTGCCAGGGGACCGGGTGTCTCGGGTCGGGTGGAAAGCTTTCTGAGGTGAAAGGGCGACCAACCAGAAGTCTTGGTAACGTCAGTGCCAATGACCAATGTTGGAAAGGGGAGGAGAAAAAGAAAGAATTCAGGCAGGGAGGTAAGAAGCTGAAAAGCAGCACCTCGAGGGTAGTAATCTCAGGATTGCTGCTTGTGAAATGTTCAGCAATCCATGAATAGCATGATCAGCCGAATTAATGTGTGGCTGAGAGACTGGTGTAGAGGGCAGGGCTTCAGATGCCTGAATCATTGGGGCCTCCTCTGGGAGAGACATGACCTGGGCAAAAAGGACCGGTTACAACAGAACCGAAAGGGGCCAATACCTTAGCAGGAACATTAAATTGATCTGCTCGGGAGAGTTTTAGTAAATTTCAGAGGGGATGGGAACCGGAGTGATAGGGCTGAGGAAGAGCAAAACCGATAGATGCAAGGATAGCGTGCAACAGAAATTATAGAAACAACAGGCAGGAGATGAGGCTTCATCACAGCCAGTGGCATGAGTTACAGGGCAATAGAGCCGCGGTGCAGTGAAAACAGAAAACAACAAATACTGGTCTGAAAGTGTTATATTTGAAAGCACGTAGCATAAAGAATGAAATGGACGATCTTAAAATTCGGTTAAAAGTTGGCAAATATGACGTTATGGCCATCTCTGAAACTTCGCTTGAGGATGGCTGCCATTGCGAGCGGAATATCCAAGGAAATACGGTGACCGTGGATCGGAAAAGCCAGGACAAACGTGGACCTCAAGAGAGAGAATTTGCAGAATGTCTATGGGACAGCTTTAATGGAATTTGAGACTGATCTGACAGCATAGACTCCATCAACAGTTTAACGAAGAATATTCCTTCATGCAAGCAAATACACAAAGTATATCAGATCAACGTGAAGCAAAAATAATTTAAAAATAATGTAATTACTATAAACTTGTTAAACCAGATAAATATGAGATTGCACAAGAGCTAGTAAGAAGCCAACCCAAAGACCATGACAATGCTATTCAAGAAAATAATGAATTGCAACCTACCAAAGCACTGATGAAAATACAATTATTCCAACAGCAACAACACATACGAAGAACCTTTGCTAACTGCAGATGAAGCTTAGAGGAAAGACAGAGTGATCTTAATATTTAATATTACGCGAGACCCAACAACAGATCTTGCATATGTGAACAAAATACGACATTTTAATTTGCAAAAATTATTAAGTACTCTCAATAATATTATATTGCCACAACTTACAGGAAAACTTGACATATTTGAAGAACAACACACAGTTACATAATGCGCAGCATTAACGCCGGTACAGTACAATAACCCCAAAATAGAGGCACTCATTTATCAGAACTCAAAACGAAGTAATGAAATAAGTACACCAAAATGGCAGAAGGGAGGAAGCAACAGAATTGAAACGTTAAAAATGTAGACCCCCTAATGGAGTATAAAATGCAGAACACAATAAAGAAAGTTAAGGAAAAGGCTAAGGAAAAAAACTAAGCAAATATAACGTCATTAGAAGATTAACATAAGAAAAGCATTTTGGAAATTGTAATACATTAAAACTGAAACCTGGTGCATTCAAAGGTAGAAGAAAGAGAACATGAAACGCACCAGACGAAGAAAACAGAGTTATCAGTTCAAAACCAGTGTCAATGATTTAGGAACGATATCGAAACTAAATACGATGAACCAAAACGTTACGATTACCAGCACTGAAACTGAATAAACACAGAGATAATATTTTTTTCTTCTAATATCCGGTCAAACAGCATTACGCAAAATCAAGAAGTAAGCAGGATTTGGGAGAGACAGAACGCACACACAGGAATGGAGAAATGCGCATAACTGGTTACAATGGATATGTTGAAAGAAGTTATAGAGTATACCTAGAAGTGAAAATGCACTTGCAGTGATAGCATTCTTAAATATTGATATAAAATATATTTGCCTGCATCTGAACCTATTAACGCAAGCCAAAGGTTTTCTTAAATATCCTGAAAAAGTGACTACATTTGAAAAGATGGTAAAACATATCTCTTACCCAAAGGGGAAATGACACATGATTCATCAAAATATGCTCATATATCTTGTTTACAATCGACTGAATATTTAAAATTGTAAAATCATGTATTTCACAACTAAAGAACAACTGATAATAGATTCCATAATTGTAAATTAAGCCCAACGGTAATGCAGAAATGTTTTGTGTTTCTACATTCTCTACAAGGAAGACTTTGACTGTCCCACACTCATTGTTAATAGAAATTTGTAATATATATATATATATAAACTATACCCAATATTTATGAAATTCCTTCGACATTTGTTGAAGTATTGTTGCATATTGACATTGAAAATCGTAACAACCAAAAATAAAACTATCAGAATGAACCGAGACTTTTTTCCAGGATGATTCCCTAAGACCACTGTGGTTTTGCCGAGCCTTACACCTGCGTCTAGCAATTGAGAAATGCGCGTGCTTTTGTTTGCTGAGCTGAGAAAACAATAAAAGAAAATTATTAATAATAAATTTCCGCACCGATTTGCACGTCGGGCAGATATTGTGCCAGGAAAATGTTTTGGCTTTCCGATTTAGATGTAGAGCAGTGTCTACCCCTGTGCTAAGGAGAATCGTGGAGGTGATGCAAATAGACGGAGAATGGAGACAGAGAGTGTGCGCATGTGTGAAAGGAACTCCTGAGCTATGTTGAATTATCCTTTTTAACTTAAGTATTTTTGTTTTACCGCAGATAATGTTTTCCCGGGGCTTTGCTATTGCTTCGTTGTCAGAGAGAGGGAGACGGTGGGTTTTGCTGTAATAACTGGTGGAGGGGACGGTCAATGCTTTGCTGCTTCTTGTGCGTTTCAGGGGCGAGTAGGGGGACGCTTTCGGGTTCCAAAGGTTATACTGTCTCTCGTCCTTTGGAGTACGCTTCTGTTTACCTGGATGATTGAAGAACAAGAATTTGATGTTGTACGTTGTATAGAAACTTTGATATTAAATGGGGAACAATTGGACTGCTGACTGTTAACTTTTGTTGTTCTCCAAGAAACTAAAGTAAAACACACGTCTACCTAGTCTCTTAACTCTGACTTCAGTTTCTGACTATGATCCACGGTGCCGCCGATGAAAGATTTTTCTTAGGATTCACTTCCTTTCGGTTCTGCTCATTGAAACGCTTTTCCTCATTAATTAAACTAAGTATAATCGCTCGATACAGACAATAGATTCTGCAACAGGCCAGGAGGACATTAATCACCTTGTTAGATGTGACTCTTCTTTTCTCAATAACAATCGGGATTCCTGATAGAATGGTGCAAGTTGTAACAGCGGACATGAAATGAAACCGAACACTTCTGAAGACACGGCGATATGGATAGAAATGTATTTTTCTTGGTCAATGTCAGAATAATCCTGCAAGGAGACATTATCAAGTGTTTGGCTCTTCTCTGAATTTAGTGTGGGTAAATGCTTACATACCGATGTTTGCAGCGGAAGTGATGTGAGTGAGCAGGTTTCCGATTTGTTCAATGACACCTGTACAACAGGCTATGTCACGACCGGAATACATGGCGAAAAGCGGAATAAAAAAATGATTCCCAGATGCTGTCAACCTGAGTAACATAAAGTTGCCCGATAGAGTGAAGAGTAATATTATGAATTGTCTTCTGCTTATTATGTCCAGGTTACGAGAATTCACATTCCTGTTATTCCGGAATCCTTCTTGCGATTTTCGGTGCACAACCCGATGCCAAAACTTCATCCTATGTACAAAAATATTAAAACAAATGCAAAAAATGACCAAAGATAAACTTTAGTCGTGAGAACGCGGCAAATGCTGCAAAGCACATGACATCCAGATGAAATTCGAAATTCTATTTAAAATTGGCAGATTATTGGCAGAGTTTGAAATACAAACAGATAAAGGACGTTCTCCAAGGAAATCAGGATCTGTCTTTCTGCTGCAGGGATTGTCAGAGTTCTTGCTGTTGGTAAGTAAATGATTCATGAGCTTTTCGTAATCAGTGTCGTCTGTCTCGCTTTCAGAACCCGTGACCTCCTCCTTCATAGCAGCATTTTTTGATAAACCGTTCATCATTCAGTTTTACCATACCACTCCGGATAGGCTAAGGCCGTCGGGGACTGGCCATGTACGGTGGTGGTGCTGGAGCTTCTATCAGGCCTGCACACGCTGACATATCCTTGTGTCCACCTCATCTGCCAGTCGTTCCACACACATTATCTGCAGCCAACTTAAACCCTGTTCTCAACCACCATCCTTGTTCTCTCATCGAACCAGTCGGCCTCAACCAGTAGTTTTCGGATTTCACTCGACCTGCATAACGTTTAGCTGGTTGCAAATGGCGTTTAATTTCCCCTGCCCCTTGCTTTCTGGCTTCTTGTGTTCCTCTGTTTTATTATTTTCCGATCTGTTATGGAAGTTATCGTTCCCAGCTGAATCCGTTCCACTGCTCTGATTTTGGCTCAGGCCTCCTCTGCATTTCCTGACAGATTGAACGGCAAACGCGATAAATAGAGAAGAGGTCTCTCCAGTGATATTACGGCCACCCTTGAAATGACGTTCATTATATTCTATGAACTGACATTAAATGTTTTCCTTTGATTTGAACAGTAGTTGAGCAAAATCTGTGAGGATATATGTTCATGTTATTAGATATTTTTGATTTACACACAAAACGTATCAGAACATGGATGAAAGCGTATCATGGAAGATAAGATCACATTTAACATAGAAGGAAGAATGTAATATGTCGTTTTTATTCTGTTACGAGTTTTAAATGAAATAGGAAATTTGTCAAAAATATGATTTTTTGTTCACCTGTTATGTCTAAAAGTTGGTAAAGAAAACTGGTGGTGGGAAGACAAAGTGGCGTTAGAATAAATGTGATTTGGCTTGTTTAGCTTTCTTCAGCTGGTTTCCCTCCAGTATTCAATGAGTTAGATCACTGAATGGCCGATAGGTATTCTTTACCATCTATCTTTCCTTGATTTACTTCAAGTACTTTATGAGCAGATTGCATATCATCCTGATCAATCTGTGCTTTTACGGATGTCAATACTTCCACGGTGCGTAATTACATTCTAAAGACATATAGCTGTTGAATCAGAAAGGACAAAATAAAAAAAATCGATTTTTAAATATTTTATTTTGCACCAGAACCCGTACATGATCCCACACCACAGTGGAAAAAAATGAGTTCCGGAGTATGACACCCGATACTATTCCTTTGGATGCAAGAAATAGGGTAGGAGGACAGGATTTATCCAGATGCATCAGTCCCGTACTTCGAACTGACCTTGTATATATCGACAAGCGAAATAACCACATTTGTAAACGTTGTGATTTTGCATAATTTGCCTTCCGTGAAAGACCACAGAAATCCAACTGACACAAGTGACTAAAATCGGAAACGAAGCACAAGTCATGCACAGAATCGCAGAAGCTATTAATGTTCCAGTTCTTAAAGTAAATAGTCTGTGCAAACGGATGTAGAAACGGCGGCCCAAGCTGTACTTACAATCTAAGCTATCCTCATTTGCTCCCTTTTTAACCTTATCCCGTTAAAGCATTCCTATCCATGGTCTGTACAATTACATTTTGAATGTTCTGAAAGTGCCTACCTCAAACCCATCCTCGGGCAGCTCGTCCCAAACACTTACTCACGTCAATGGACAAAAGTGGTCCCTCCACTTCTTACTAATGATCCCCGTCACTTTAAATCATTGTCAATTCGTAACTGATTGTTACTGGTATGTCTGCAGAGACAACAGTATGATTAGTCTGGTCAGTCATCGGCCTGTATTACCATTCTCGTCATCATCATGGTCAGCAATGCCATTGTCAGTGTGTTGCAGTAATTGTTATTGACAGATGTCAAATTCACAGTAGTAATTGACAGATAGCCATCTCCATTTGTGCAGGGTACCATAAATGCCATTAATGAGTAGACATTTGTGGTATTGATTCTGCAGTCTGTAATTTGTGTGTTTACATTTTATTTGCAGCAAGGGGGCGGCCATTGACAAATAAATACATAACCAATATATTCTCATATCCAGTTGCAGTTATCCAGTTACTCTCTGACTCTGAAGCCTTTGACTATTCACACGATCAATGCCTCTCATCCGATTATACACTTCTATCAGGTTACCGCTCATCGTCCGTCGCTCCAAGTAAGCATTCCGAGTCCACTCAACCTATTTTCATAAGGCATGTTCCCTAATCCTGGTAAATCTTTGTAAATCTCCTCTGCACCCTTTATATGGTTTCCACATCCTTCCAGTAGCGGTACAAATGAAAAAAAAAGATCTTCATGATTTTAACCTAACACAACTCTAGCATTACTCCTCCGTAACTTCCTCCGTCTTCAACGAATCTTACAACGATAGAATTCCCTAGACAGCTGCCAGCGCCTTCTGCGGGTTCCGGAAGTATCCCGTCACTCCCTTGTCCACTATCCCTCCCTATTAATCTCCTTTCTGGCATTATTATCACTGCAAACATTACAAGACAACGACCAGCATCAACGCGTCCTCCCTCATTCCACATTGGTGAGACCCAATGTCGATACCGGTACTGCATTGTGGAACACTATCGATTCGCATTCGCCTTCTAAAATCCATGCTTTTTGCATTAGCGAATGAACGTGTACGTGTACAGTGCTCGTCCAGGCAGCATCTCCAGCGTCTGGACCAATGACCATAGTTGCAGGGGAACTCGCCACTTCTGAGTCCCCGTGTATGTCAGAAACCTGTTTTGCCTAGAAATACACTACGTTAATCACAGCTCTTTTCTACCGCTTCCCATTCGCCACTGGAAAGGCTGCAATCCTATAAAAGAGAAGTCAATCATTGCCTTCGGAGGAGCAATTGCAGGCAGATAATAAATGATGCCTTGGTAACAACACAGATATCGCAGAAATCAACAGAAGAAGTACGAGCGTTGATGTACTGATCAGTGAACCGGATGTATTGATTAATAGCGCAGCGCACAATGAAATGGTGGAGTAGGAATTGAAATGAATTGCTGTCGCAGCAAATGTCAACAGCTTCCGAGATACTGACAGAAAGCAATTTACAAGAAAAGTTGAATCACACGGAGAGACTAGCGCAGTCAGCCTCACAAATCATATTCATAGCACGTTATCAGCGCTGAGATATTCTTTTTTTTTATTTATTGTTTTCAAATAGTTACAGAATGAATGTGTGTGAAAAAATGTGTTACGCATCCCCCTCCCCTTCACCCCTCCCCCCTAAAATCCCTATTAAAAAATTAGAAAGAAAGAAAAAAAAAGGAATGCCTGGATATTGGAAGAGCCCCACATGCTCCACGGAGTTCGTAATAACTTTAGTATATATATTTATTTCTTTCCCCAAGTAACCAATTATTTCATCTTCGGAGCACCTATATATTTAATCCTGTCTTTTCTAAATAAGGGCGCTAAATTTTCAAAAATGTTTCATATTTATCTCTTAAATTATAAGTAATTTTTTCAAGTGGAATACAGCCATAAATTTCGTTCTTCCAACGATCTATACTTAGATATGTATCCAATTTCCAAGTCACTGCAACAGCTTTTTTGGCTACTGCCAATGAAATTTTTATAAATTCTTTCTGATATTTATTCAATTTGGATATCGGTTTTATCCCTTCAATATCACCTAGTAAAAGTAATATTGGATTGTGTGGAAGTTGTATTCCAATAATTTGTTCCAATAAAACTCTTAAATTTGTCCAAAAAGGTTGAATTTTAGAACAAGACCAAGTAGAATGTAAAAAAGTACCAATTTCTTGGTTACATCGGAAACACAGATCAGATAAATTTGGGGTTAATTTATTTATTTTTTGTGGTGTAATATATAGTTGATGTAAAAAATTGTATTGCACTAATCTTAATCGAACGTTTCTTGTATTTGTCATACTCTCAAGACATCGTCTTGACCAGTTTTTTTCTTCAATTTTGATATTCAAATCACTTTCTCATTTTTGTCCTGACTTATGGACTCCTTGTTTAATTGCCTGTTTTTGAATCAAATTATACATACAAGAGATAATTTTTTTAATCTTTCCTTTTTGAATTAAAGTTTCTATTTCATTGGGTTTCGGTAATAACATTGTTTGACCTAACTTTTCTCTTAAATAAGCCCTTAGTTGAAAGTAACAAAAAAGAGTGTTGTTTGATACTTTATATTTATTCTTTAATTGATCGAATGACATTAATATACCTCCTTCAAAACAATCTCCTATACAGCTAATCCCTTTTTGAAACCAATTATATAAAAGTTGATTATCCATTGTAAAAGGAATAAGTCTATTTTGAATTAAAGATCTCTTTGCTAATAAGGATTTCTTTGTCTCATCGTCAACATTTATCTTATTCCATAAATCAATCAAATGTATTAATATAGGAGATTCTTCCTTTTCCCGTATCCATTTAGATTCCCATTTATATATAAAGTCTTCTGGTATGTTTTCTCCTATTTTATCTAGTTCTATTCTGATCCATGCCGGTTTATCTTTCTCAAAAAAAGATGCAATAAATCTAAGTTGATTTGCTTTATAATAATTCTTAAAATTTGGAAGTTGTAACCCTCCTAGCTCAAATTTCCATGTCAATTTTTCGAACGATATTCTTGACATCTTACCTTTCCAAAGAAACTTCCTCAAATATTTATTCAGCTCTTGAAAAAACTTCTGGGGTAATTGTATTGGTAGTGATCGAAATAAGTATTGTAATCTGGGGAATATATTCATTTTTATGGTATTTACTCTACCTACTAATGTTATTGGTAATACCATCCATTTATCAAGATATTCTTGAATTTTTTTCAATAGTGGGAAGCAATTTAATTTGTATATACTCTTTATATCATTATCAACTCTTATACCTAAATATTTTATACCATTTGCCGGCCATCTAAATTGGGTTATTAATCGACATTGATTATAATCTCCTTTAGTAAGAGGTAAAATTTCACTTTTATCCCAATTTATTTTATAACCTGATATTTTCCCATATTCTTCTAATCTATAAGATAATTTACGCAACGATTGCAATGGGTTTGCTAGATAAAGCAAAACATCATCAGCAAATAAGTTAACCTTGTATTCTTCCTGATTAACTCTAAAACCCTTAATATCTGGGTCCATTCTAATCAATTCAGCTGATGGCTCTATCGCCAACACAAACAAAGCAGGTGATAATGGACAACCTTGCCTAGTTGACCTTGTTAACTGAAATGGTGTTGAAATTTGACCATTTGTTACTTCTTTAGCTTTGGGGTTAGTATTTAAGGTTTTAATCCATTTTATAAAAGATACTCCTAATCCATATTTTTCCAATACCCTTAATAAAAAATCCCACTCCAATCTATCAAATGCTTTTTTCTGCATCTAAAGCAACTGCCACGCTCATTTCCTCCCTCTTCTGTGCCAAATGATATTCTTAAAGAAGTCTGGGGCCACGGACCAGTATGAGTTCCATACTGGATACAGAGTCAGCCCACAGTGATGATACTAGTTCCGCCCATTGCACATCGATACCAGTTCCACCATAGATACAGACGTGAGACTCTCTCCCAGACAACCGAGGGCTGCACATCGATACAAGTTCCAGACTGGTTGCCGAGTGGTGAGACTTTGTATTTTGCTATAAGCTGAGGACCGCTTGTCGGTTCTAGTTCCACAAGTAGGCACAGAGTAGTATGAACTACAAAAGCAGAAGGAAATGAGATTGAATGGTGAATTGAACACACCGTCTGTTCTGTAAATAATTATTTTGGTGAGGAAAATGAGAACGCAATGAAAGGGGAAATGGGACAAAGATAGTCATGACGTCACTGATTTTCACTACAGTGAAATAGGCTTTTCATCTAGGTCATCCCTCTGTGATCCTCCGCCGTACCCCATATATCTGCACGCTCCATCCCTCTCTCATCCTCGTAGCTACACAACCTTCACTGAAATGATACAATTGAATCGCATCTACCAGTTACGCTTGCAGATCCTTCCACACTCGCTCGAACCTCTGAGTGAATAACTTCTACTCCATACACTGCTTGCATATTTCAACTTTCTCCCCAAGCATATGAACTCTAGTTGTAGAATCACTCTAACGATGGAATATTAAACATACAATTCTACTCCATATTGCAGGGCTTTCGGCCCACAATGTTGTGCCCAATATGCAACTACTCTAGAAACTCCTTGGACTTTCCCGAGCGTCTAGCCCTCTACTTTTCTAACCTCTATGTACCTGTCTAAAGGACTCTAATAATACCCTATTGAATCCGCTTCCACCACCGCCACAGGCACAGCATTCCATGCACAAACCACTCTCTGTGTCAAAAACTTGCCCCTGGCATCCCTTCTGTACATATTACCAAGCACTTTCAAACTATACCCTGTTGTGTTAGCCATTTCGGCACAGGGGGAAAAACTCAGACTATCCACGAGATCAATCATCCTCCTCATGTTATACACCTCTGTCAGGTCACCTCTCATGCTCTGTCACTACAAGGAGAAAAGGCCCTGTTCTCCTAATGTACGGCATCCATTCCAGGGAACACCTTGTAAATCGCCTCTGCAAGCCCCCTCTAGTATCGACGCACCCTCGCTATAGCGTCTATTGCATAGACCCTGAAAGGGGAAAATCTGCGTGTATACACCTTGTTCATTTCCCGAACTCTTCCTTTCAACTTATCGCTGGGCATTTTGAAGCTTATTGATATTTCAAATCTGTAAGTAGGTGGCCAGAACAGCCCACGATATTCTATCTACAGCCTCACCAACGTGTTGAACAGGGTCAACACAACGGCCGCACTCGTGTACTTAGTTATCTGATTGTGAAGGCCATGTGATTAGAGCTCAATACGAGCTGATCTGCCTGTGACGCCGATTTCCTGTAATTATCGATCTGTATCGCCAGGTTTCTTTTTAAATACTGCACACATATACAATATGTGCGCCGAAACCTGTTGTATCTTTCCTCACAAAGCTGACCATCTCACATTTGTCTGTATTAAATGCCATCTGCAATCTTTCAGCCCATTTCCTCGCCAGTCAACATCATGCGACAAGTTTGGATAGAGTTCCTGGCTGGAACCAAGCCTTCAACTTAGGTGTCGCCGGCAATCCTTCTGATCCAGTTTTCTATATCGACATCTAAATATTAACATGCATGATGAAAAAAAAATGGGCCTAACACCAATCCATGCACTACAATTGTCAGATTCAAAGAATCAAACATCCACTCTCCGCTAATCGAGAAAAGAACGTTCATCAATCTGTCCACAAGCTACATCTAAATTCGTGTGGGCACGTAACTTTTTTTGTATTATCAAAGTTCCCTGGAATATTACTCTCTATTTATTTTATATGCTCAGAAGAACATATGTACAACGTGTTTTATTGTGATAAAATAATACGCCGTTACTGTCATCAGTTGTTACCTTGACGTTCCTCATTCAAATGACTCGAAATGACTAGAACAAGCGACAGTAAAAATGATCCTATCTTCCCCCCTCAATAAGTTCTACCCTATTTCACCTGCCGAGCTGATGTCCCGCCCTCAACGTCAGAAGTGAATGCGCTCCGTTGAATGGGAGAAAATAAATCTGTTTGAAGTTGATTTTCCATGTTGATTGATCAGGATGATTGCCTGCGTTAGACAGAAAATGAGATCACCTGATCAGAAAATGTCCCAGTTCAGCAGATGACGTCAGATGTCTTAGAAAGTACATTGGTTCGTATTACTTCTTGCTTAAAAGTTAATAACTTGTAACATCCCTTGGCGATACGAATTCACGGCACGGTTGCAGTGTGAGAAAAACTCTTTAATGTAACTGATGGGTAGCTGCTTGTTCCCCATGCGGCTGATGTCATAAGTACACTAATTGCCTCAGTGGAATTGCATATACTCTGAATTGCATATAACTCTCTAAAACCACCCACCAGTCTATAAGAGCAGTGGGAAAGTTCCGTGCAACTGAGTGCTGCATCTGACGGAATATGGGATATCCAGCAATTTACTACATCGCGGGTGCATTCTATCCTGTAATTGTAGCGATCGGTATCCCTGGTAAGATACTGTAGCTGGTCACTCAGTGTATGGTGCCGTCGTCTCCGAGCTTTTGTTCCGCTGCACTGTTTGGACTTTTACTGAACACAAACGCTACCGTCGTCTGAAATGTGTTTCTAGAATTGAGGATTCAAGCATCTGATAGTTTTGTTATTCCGCTTCCATATTTTTTTTCAATGTGATGTTTTTTCCTCTTCTTTCTTTTGTCAATTACATTGGTGCTAATATTGCCATAGTTTCACAGTTTCACCTTTCTCGGTTCTCTGAACCGATGTTGGTCGCTTTTCCAGATTGAAAGTTTTTTTTTCATCTGAACGGCCAGTCGAATGTCGGCACTCAGCTCTGCTCTTCCATAAGCCACTAAATTATAATTTATGCATTGAATCTCATATTTTCACTACAAATAATCGCTTCAGCTATTTTAACTCAAATAATGGAAATGGTGCTGTTTATGGAGAGATCGACCTTCACCGGTAGGTGAGTCGTGGAAATCAGATCCCTGCCTCTTAACGGTCGGAAAGTCGCCAATCCACAGCCACTCCTGTTCATTATTGTCCTCCGGGGGAATGCACCGACGGAGTCCCCACATATTGAATTTAAGTTTTTTCACTTCCAAAAATTATATACTTTTCAGAGCAATCAAGCATTTCGAGCTACTGATAATTCTGTGTTGTATCTTTCTCTCCAAATTTCCCGTAGTTAACTTAACGGCGATTGTGATCCTATCTCGAGGAAAATGCGGACTCTCCAAATGCATCACCCGTTACCTGGTTGGAATGGCAACAGCGGATGTGATGGTGGTTATCGTTTTCGCTTTAGTGGAACAGACCAACAATATCTACATTTATTCCAGATCCCTGCTGATCACTCCTGTATGCGCAGTGACAAATGTATTTAAGGTTGCGACGAGGGACTGTTCTGTTTGGTTTACTGTTAGTTTTACCTTCGATCGTTTCATCGCAATATGTTGTCGAAAGCTGCGGGAACGATACTGCACTGAGATAACAGCAACGGTGGTTATGGTGACCGTGGTTATAGTGAGCTGCGGGAGAAATGTCCCGTTTTACTTTTCCATTGAACCTTACGTCATCATTGACAACATACCGTGGCGTTGTGTCTTCACTCATGAATACGCTACTTTACCCCTGTGGAAAGGAATCGAATTACTGGATACCATTTTAACACCATTGCTACCAATCGGCTTAATTCTAGTGTTCAATGGGTTTACAGTAAGACATATCATTGTGGCAAATAGAGTCCGCAGAGGTCTTCGGAACAGCAGTGATAATCAGAAAGATACCGAGGTGGAAAACCGTAAAAAATCGATGATTTTGTTGTTTGCAATTTCAGCTAATTTCATATTATTTTGGATACCCTATCTAGCTTATTCCCTGAACTGGCAAACGGTTAATTATTTTTATCAGGACAGATATTTGAGTACCCCGCTATACATCCTACAACAATTTGGGCTCATGCTACAAATTCTGAGCATGTGCACCAATACTTGTATCTATACACTGACACAGAGGAAATTCAGAAAAGAACTGAAGAATGGACTGAAGTATGTGTTTACATTAAATGGCCATCTGTGTAGATAACGACCACGTCCAAATGCAGCTCAGAGGAGTTTTCGAATAAAACAGTTTTAAATATGAGTAGGTTGGTCATAAATTCAAAGAATCATTTGCCTGGTCATCCAGAAATTGCAGTCTCCACGTATGTTTCCTGCAGTTAAAGTAGGAAACTGGACAAACGTTCGTTGAGCTGGCATGATTGTTACATGTGTTCTGGTACACTCCAATCTATCACGGAGAATGAACAGTCACAATGGTGGGAAGGGCTTCTGAACTTCCCCGGGTTCAGATGTTTCAGAATGCATAGAGTCCGGTAAAGAGTGCAAATAGAGTGCCATTGAAACACGGAGACTATGACAGTAACACAGCTGTACAAAGAAAATAAACCGTAGAGAGATTATTTATTGATAGACTGTGATCTCAGAAGCAGAAAGGGAGCAATCACTCTTTTGAGAGTATTCTGTAGAGACCACAAGCTCTGCCACCCTTTCAACAAGATAAAATAAAACAAGATAAAAATCGGGAGAATCGAGGAACATTTCGGGAGATAGATTTTGAACAGTGCCATATTGAGACGGTTCTTATCCCAGCCAACCTAATCTCCATAATATTCACTGGCACTTCGACAGGTTAAAAGGTTTAGATATGACAGAATTTCTCAGTTGCGTCTCGGAAGGTGTCCTGGGACAATAAGGGAGCATGCGAAATAAAGAACTGTCCATTCAGGATCTCGTAACATTTACTATAACCTTACACTGGGATAGGAGCTGATAGTATGGAACGTATTTAACTGATGCAATTAGGTAGGAACTTGTCAGCCCAATTTGGGAAACGGACCACTGTGTAGATAACGTCCAGGTACAATTGCAATTGCAGTTTTTGATAAAACAGTTTTTTTTTTAAAATGTGTAAGTTTGGCAAATATGTCATGTTCAAACAATCATGTCCCTCGACACGCTGAAATGAATAAATTCCAAACTATCACACAGAATTGACAATCATAGGGGAAATGGTACCGCAGCATAAAAATACATGACAAACAGTCTCCGGGACAGGTTCATCCACCAGGCCATCAAACTGATGAACTCACGCTGATTTGCGTGTATTTCTATGTTACATTTATTGTTCTATTTATTATAGATTACTATGATTGCACATTGCACCTTGTGACGGAGACTTAATGTAAAGATTTTTACTCCTCATGTATGTGAAGGAAGTGAGAAATAAAGTTAATTCAATCACAAATGAAGGAATGACATCGGACTTTTCGGGGTTCAGATGTTTCAAAATGGTCATAGTCGGGTGGAACAGTTTAAAAGAAGTATCTTTGAAACACAGGGAGATTGTGATCGTATCACAGCTGAAAGGGGGGCACGCTGGGACTGTAAGTTACTAGACTGTGACAAGAACTCAGAAGAAGGACGGGAACAAACACTCGTTTGGTAGTATTCTGTACAGAGCTCCCATCAACAAAACGAAAACAACATAAAGAGACAGCGAGAGATCGGGAGATAAATTATGGACAGGTGCCATATTAACACGATTGTCGTCAGAGGCAAGTTAAACTGCACTAATATTCATTGGCACTTCTTTTTATAAGGTTTATTAAATGTGACAGAATTTCTCGATTACGTCCGGGAAGGACTCCTGGCACAATAAGCGGCAGGCGGTCTAGCGAACAATCCATTTTGGGTCTAGTACTAGAAAATTAAAGGGATCAGGTAAGAGATCTCTCCGCGGGTCAGCATTTCAGAAATGATAGAGCAGAGTTATTCGATATTTACTTATACCTTACACTGGGATTGGAACAGACGGTATTGAAACTACTTAATTGATACTATTCGGTAGGACCTTGGGAGATGAATTTCGGAAGTGATATGTTCCTTCAAACAGACAAGAGAAATAGGGAGATTGTTAATGGAGCACTTGAATGGGGTTCAGTACTGGCTTGCTTCATCGAGGCGGGGAACGCATGGCCGTGTTAAGTAACCGCGGTTGATAAGAGATATGGAACATCACTTCAAGAAGAAGAATGAATATGCTAAGGTTTGGGAAGAAAGGATCAGACAGCGCTATGGAAAGTCACAATGCAACCAAGTGGAATTTAACAATGAATTCAGAAGGGGACATGAGAAGGCCTGCGAGCCGCATTAAGGTAGATGAATGCCGAGATGACGAGGGCGAGAGAGTGGGCGAGATGAGCGATAAAGGAGGAATAATGTGCCTGGAGTGCAAGGAGGCAGTGAAGGTCCTTATTGATACTTTGCTTCGGTATTCAGCGGTGACTGCGACCTTGATGAATGTGTATACAGGGAAAAAGGCAGATGCCATTTTCTGTTTTTTTTTCTTTAGCAGATGTGCTGGGGCAGGCAGATGCTTAGAATTGCAAACTTGAAACTGATTAAACATGAATATTAGCCATTTTTCGGTGCTAGAAGGGATATAATCCAGGTAATTAGAGAGAGCAAGCCGGAGAAGTCGCAAGGGAGGATTGGAGAATGGCAAATTATATTTCTTCGTTCAAGAAATGTAATAGAGATAGCCCTGAGAATTACAGGCCAGTGAGTCTTCCAGCAGTAGTGGGTAAGGCATTGGAGAGGTTCCTTAGAGACGGTATTTACGGAGAAACGTATTCCGTTTTGGGATAGTGAGCATGGCTTTGCGTCCCTTATGAGCCTGAATAAATTAAATATAAAAGTGAAAATTAAGCAGATGAAGATAGAAGAGTCGGTGAGGTATATATTAATCTTGCAAGGTGTTAGACTGGGTTCACATTGGTGCAGGCATTTAAAAGTCATGTGGCCTGGGATCCTGTGAAAACTGTCTGCATAGATTCAACACTGGCTAAGCAAGGGAAGGCCGATGAAGTAGTCGATGGAGTGTATTCTGCCTGGAGGACAGTGTCTAGAGATGTTCCGCAAGGAAGGTCTAATCATCAGTACACCTTTCAACTTTATCTAGACTCTTCTATTACAGTGTTCTGAGAGACAGACATTAATTTGATCATCCTACAGGAATTGGACAACTTATTGAGTTAGGGCAGATTTTGAAAGAACAATACTGAATTCGGACTGAAACTGCACGCTATCGAAACTGAAATCACCTTTACTTATTACAGGGCAGATGCTACGATTACATCGAAACAATCCTTTCCAATGGAACCCTACAACTCAAAACCTGCATTTAAAAGTAATCAGCAGCATTCTTCGGTGTTCCCGAAATGATCCAGCCTCCCAAAATGTGAATTTCAAATTGACAATTCAATCCAAATTGTCTTAATGTCAATTTACCATTGAACGGCGGGTTTATCGTACCAGGAATAGATACACTAATATCTCGTGCACTTTAGCCGTGACTTTACATGGCCAATGTGAAATCCGTGTCTCCCTTCGAAATCAATACCACAGCAAACAAACGTAAGAACACACTCTAAATGCGCAGGTAAGGCACAACAAAAATCTGAGCTCGAACGTTCCTTCCTTCAAAACTGTCGCCAGTAACTTGGGTATATAAAATAAGCAGTTAATTGCAAGAGTGAAAATCCTTATCAAATATTCTAGATAACAAAGTGAAACCAGATGTCGGTGGTTGCGGCCCCCATATACTAAGACTTGATGCAATTTCGGAAACAGAAGCATCTCTGATATTCACATGTTCCTGCAAGTTTATTTGAACCAACGAAACAGAAATTTACAGACAGTGGGATCCAATTATGAAAGAAAGGATTGATTCAAATATACCTTGAGTACATCCTAACAATCACACGACTGGACTGCCGTTGATTCAGGCACACATTACCATTGTTTCTCTTTGAACTGAACTCACAAATGTTTAGTACTTGTGCAATATTTTACATTCTCAGTGCGTTTACACTTTAAACTCTCGCAGAGCATCATATAATTTTACGTGTTGAACAGTTAAGAAATAATCCATAATTAGAATCAACAACATTTAAGAAATCCTTCCGAGCGAAAGCAAAGAGACGCTGGTTGCTATGTATCGTACGCAAGTTAATATTCAACATATTGAATTCATGTCGTCAGCACGTGACCAAATCTCCAAAGACTTAAACGTGCTCTCACTTCCAGTCACTAACCAGAGATGGGATTGTGACTAAATGGATGATTTGTTTTATAGTATCATGCTTAATAATCACCATTACAACCGCTGAAGTAACAGATTTGGACACAGTATAGAGACCGTTGCCACACGGACCTGCAATCCGAATCTATGGTCTTTACCGCCTTAGTAATAGAGTGCAGGTATATTCCTTTAGTGTGATGCCTCCCTTATAATGGGAAGCAGGAGATTAGGATGATGGCGCCTAACGGAGACTGTTTTGCTTGCATCTTCGGAAAATGCTCGATTTCTATCTTTAAAAACTCTTTATCTTCATTTCCAGAGTTCTTTTGAAGACTCTGACCTGGCTTTAAACGCCATAGAATCATGTACAACTATAAAAGGGATAGATAAGATAGAGGCAGGAAAGTTATTTCTACTGGTAGATGAGACTCGAACTTGGGGACCTCTCCTCACGATTCGGCGATGTAGATTTTGGACGTAGATGAGGAAGAACTGCTTTTCCCAAAGAGTCATGAATCTGTGGAATTCTCTGCTCACAGAAGCAGTTCAGGCTAAATATATTTATGACAAGTTTGGATATATTTTTGCATAGTTGGGGAATTGAGGGTTATTGAGAAAAGACAAATCAGTGGGGATGACTCCATGGTCATGTTGTCCATGATCTGATGAAATGGCGGAGCGGGCTTGATGGACCAACTAACCTATCCCTGCTTCTATTTGTTAAGTTCTTCTGTTTTTATGTTTGCCGCTCATCTGGTTACATTCAGTTAGCACGTCTATCAGTATGCTCTGCTAATACCCAAAAGTAACTCTTCCTTTCCTATCCTTGTATTTTCGACAGAGGTCGAATGTTACGTCTATAATTCTGAGGCTTTATAAAGCTGCTATGTGTTATCACCTTTTGACATGTTTGCATACAAACACAGTCCAATCAATTTCTTTTCCTCTGCAGTACCTAGACAGTGCATAGCTCTCCGTTGATCAGTTGAATTTAACAGCTCAGTAAGGTTGTCCACAGCCAGTAATGAATATCATGATCAATATATCTCAGGTGTTGAGGCACAAAGTATGCAGTGCATGTTATTTGTTCTTTCAGATTCTTGCCCCTGTTTCCTTCCATTGTTACTTTCGTTCTTGTCCCCAATGGGGAAGTCGGTGGGAGTGTTGGCAACAGTACTCGGTAGGAGATTCTTCTGGCAGGAGATTTTTGGAAATGGGCTGCCTATCATCGTCATAATCATACGGAGTTGCATCACTACGTCCAGCACAAACGTCCGATTTCAAACCTAGGGCTTGTTTCCTCTTTCCCTGTCAATAGAGATGCTGGCCCAGCAGCTTTTCAATCTGCTTTCGCCACTCAGTTTGATCACCAGTATTACATTTCTTTTCCGATAATGACTTCGGTATTATGTTCAAATATATTCAAATCAGTAGAGATTTTACTCAATCCTTCCACATCAATACTATCTAATCTGCTTCTTATCGCACACTCCATTCTTTTACATGCCTTCGAAAACTGATTCAAATGCATTATTTACAAGCTCCACGCACCCACACTCCTGACAAATAAGTTTGCCAGCTTCTCTTCAAGAAGGGTCAGCACTTTATAGAAAACATGATTGCTTTTTCTAATTAGTCCTTCTGTACTTAAGCTTGCTGCCGCAATTCTACTCAATTCTCAATTAAGCATCATTTTGCTCTGGCTTCGTTTAACTTCGTTGCCTCACATTTTCCCACGGGTAACCATCCATATCGTTATCATAGCGTTTTTATTTGCCTTCATACATCCATGACCTGCGATATCCCCACACTGAGGAGAATTCCGCGTTATCTACTTCTGCATCACAACAAATATTAAAAAAAGACAAGAACTGAGTGCGAAGATTTGGTTATGGGGGACTTTAATTTCAAAGATATTGAGTTGGTAAACCCAGTGACTAACGGATTGCAAGGAAGTGAGTTCAGAGTGATTGATTTTTTTTGACACTGTATGTTAATGCAAGAGGGGATGCCTGACAAGATTTGAAATTATGTATAGAATTTTGAGTACCGAAGCTATTGTGCCTTTCGGAGTAAGTAATCCTAACATTGTTAGTCTCGATTATGTTTTTCGGGAATTACATCAATAAAAGCTGAAACCATTAAATTGCATTTCATTAAGGCAAAGCTTTGAAGATGCAGCTCAGAATTCAGAAGGTAAGCTGGAAGGAACCGCTTGATGTTGAGTCAGTTGAAGAACAATGGGTGTCAATTTAAAACAGTAAATGCTGTGCTGGAAACGGTAAAACCTAAGTTCCTGAGAAGCAAAAAAGAAACTCCAAATTTCAAGTTTCAATAAAGTTCGAATTTCAAAGTAAAATTGATTGTTAAAGTACATATATGTCACCTGAGATCTGCGGGCATTTTTGCAAATCATTAGACTGTAATGTAGGCCTCCGTTAGTCTCGATAGATCATGGATTTGCACCTTCAAAAGTTTTTTTTTGTATGGAAGACCGGTAGTTGCCCAAGCTGCAAGTCTCTCCTCTTCACGCCACTAATGTTGTGCAAGTGCAGGGCATTGGGATCTATACAGCTTGGCACCGGTGTCGCCGCAGACTATTGAGTGGTTAAGTGCCTTGTTCAAGGACACACACACAGCCTCAGCCAAGGCTGGAACTAGCGGCCTTCAGATAACTAGAGGAACACCTTAAACACTTGGCCACGTGCCAACAGAAATCTATAGACTAGTACATGGATGAATAAAGATATACGTAAAATATTGAAGAAAAGTTAGCTATCGAAAGAATAGAGAAAAGTTAGTATTGCTGTAAACATCGGGCATATAAACATATACGAGCTATAGCCAAGTGGGAAATTCAGATTGTCAAAATGCAGATTGTGAGGAATGTTGCCGATAACCCTAAAAATGAACTCCGCCAATATTTTCCCAATAACTTAGTAATAAAATAAAAGTCAAAGAGCACGTAACGAGTATTAGGAGTGATAGTTAGGTGTTATGTTATGCAGAGAAGGACAAAGCCGATACTCTTAACTCATATTTGGCTACTGTATTCATCTGCGAAGATGTTAGCAATATGCCAATGCAGGAGAAAAAAACATGGTTGTTTTTACTGTTGTCTCAGCAGGGAGGCAGCAGAGCAGACGTCATTGTTTTCCACAAATGTGTGGACTCTGAACTGATTCTTGCCTTTATATAATCTATTCACTGCATTTTAATGTGGACACGAGAAGCTTCATGTAATGACCTGCTAAGCCTGGAAACATTCTGAAACAAGTGGCTATTCGATAGTCAAGTGCGTAGGATCTGATCTGATTCTGGTTCTCTGACAATGAAGTCATAGCAACTGAATGTTATTGCAAGGAACTTCAGGTAATGACTTGCTAAATCTGAGTTCATTCTCAGAGGAGTAGCTGTACTCGGAGGAGTAAAATGCCAGACTGAAGAAGCAATCTGTAATCTCCTTTGTCTCTATTTGGGTAGCCTTATTTAACTGGTTTGGACCAGATGGAGTTGAAAAACACAAATACACAAGGCAGGGTTTGGACAATGTTGGATGTCGCCCTGTACAATAACTAGTGAGAAGGTGACGAACTTAGATCAGGTGACTTTGAGAAAATAGGATTTGGAAACCTCTTTTCCAGGGTAATAACTTTTCACTTCATTGACTGTTCATGGAGGGTTTGGGTTTCCAGTAGGGTGCACACAGGTAGATAGATTGTGAAGCCACGTGATGAGTCAATAGAAGTTACTTGTCGGCATATGCGGATTCTCTGTGCCTCACTGACCATTATTGCAAGGGGTGGTACTTGTAACCGAATTGGCGTATTGGAGGATGGGGGTGATCTGGAGGATAAATCTGATTGTTCACCGGGATATTTGAGTCGGTCCACGTGGGTGAGGTACAGAGAGATCTGCGGTGGGGTAGATAGCGGTTACTAACCCGGATGTTTAATGCAGGGAATTAGGAAACTCTGCAAGTCGGAAGGACTTGGATTGTTTTAATTCGATGTGTAGCTCTAGAAATACGTGTTGAGGAAGTTATCGCAATATGAGGAGTTTGTGTTACCCTGCTTCTGAAGGGGAAACTGCTGGGATGTCCTGTGGGTGCTGTCGAGCAGGAAGTTTAAACAATTACAAAAAAAACCAGTAGCAGATGGCTGTCTAAATCCGTATTTTATAGTTACGACAAAATGCTAAGGGAGAACGGAGCAGGTTAGAATCGGAAAACAAAAATCAATATAAAGTAGAAGCCAGCGAGATAGGTTACAGCAGGAAGTCCTAGGATGTCAACATAAAGCAGAAGCCGAGCGAAATAGGTCAGAAGGAGAACACAAAATGCTTCAAAAGTGGGTAGAACCTTTTTGAGAAAGGTTTACACGGTTTGAGAGGTATGGACTTGTTTCATATGAACCACTTTCAGATGAAGTGTGAGCAATGACAAAGGAAAATGGAAGCTAGAGGAAGCATGCGAACTAGCGAAGTGTTACGTGGAGGGATTAGGCAAACAGTGCAGTGTTTTAAAGAAGGTTATAAATGGGATTCAGAAATCTGCACAGGAAAGGAAGAGCAACACTGGCGATCATGCAAACTGTTTAAAGCAGATTCAAAAGCTGCAGAACCAACTTGCTGCACAGAGAGGAGTAATGTATGTTTTATGATCTAAGGAAAAGTAAAGAGGAGGAAGGTAATTACCCATATATTGATTGGAATGATTTAGCAGATAAAGCTAGTAGCTATGTTTACGATAATTACGAGGCACCATTTCCTGAATGATTTCCACCAACAACATACCAACCGGAGCAGTCTACACGACTAACACCCCTAGTTACTATCAGAGAAGGGGCTGCGGGAGCGGGGGGGGGGGGGGGGCGGGAATCATGTCAGATCCGGACATCCATACCAGTTCCACGATAGATACAGACGTAAGACTTTTTCCAGGCTATCCAGGGCTGAACATTGGTATGAATTCCACACTGGGTGTAGAGTGGTGAGAATTTGTTATTCCAATAAGTCGAGGGCTTCGCATCGGGACGAATTCTACAATAGACACGGAGTAGTTTGTACTACAGAAGTAGAAGGGAATGACATTGAAAGGTGAACTTGAACACATCCTCTGTTCTGCACGTACTGAGACTGGTGACGCTAATCCGTGCAGCAGACTTGTCAGAGTCAAGGAATCAACCATCCCCTCTCTGTTAATCCAGAAAAGAACGTTCATCAATCCGTCCACAAGCCCCATCTAAATTCATGTGGGCGCGTAAATTTTATTATCAAATGTCCCGGTAATATTGCTCTCGATCTCTTTTATATGTTTAGAAGAACATACGTACAATGTGTTTTATTGGGATACATGCCATCAGCTGTTACTGTGAATTTCGTTATTCAAATGATCAACTGAACGCTGCTTCTGACAGAATATGGGACATCCAGCGATTTACTACATCGCGGGCGTTTTCTATCCTGCAATTGTAGCGATCGGTATCCCTGGTAAGATACTGGAGCTGGTCTGTCTATGTATGGTGCCGTCGTCATCTTGATATTGTACCGTTGTATTTCTTGAACTTTTACTGAGCACAGATGCTACAGTCCTCTGAAATGTGTTTCCAGAATTGTGGATTCAGGTATCTGATAGTTTTGCTATTCAGTTTCCATGTTGTTTGTGATTTGTTTCTTTTTTTTTTGTCAATTCCGCTGGTGCCGATATTGCCATAGTTTCACCGTTTCACCTTACTCGGATCTCTGAACCGACAGTTTTTCCTTCACCGGATCGGAGGTTTTTCTTCAACTGACCGGCCAGTCGAATATCGACACTCCAAAAGCCACTAAATTATAATTTATGTATTAAATCTCATATTTTCACTACATAAATCCCTTCAGCTATTTCATCTGAAATAAAGGTGTTATTTGTGGAGCGTTCGACCGTTCGCCGGTAGGTGAGACGTGGAATCAGATTCCCGCCTCTTAACTGTCTGAAAGTCGCCATCCCACTGCCAGTTGTGTCCACTATTGTCCTCCGGGAGGAGTGCAACGACGGCGTCCGCACACATTGAATTTATGTTTTTCACTTCCAAAAAATCTATGCCCTGCATAACATTCATGCATTTGGAACTAATGATAATTCTGTGTTCTCGTCTTTTTTTTTCCTCTCTCCAAATTTCTTGTAGTAAATTTAACGGCGATTGTGATCCTATCTCGGGGAAAGTGCGGACTCTCCACATGCATCACCCGTTACCTGGTTGGAATGGCAACAGCAGATATGATGGTGCTTTAGTGGAACAGACCAATAATATCTTCATTTATTCCAGATCCCTGCTTATCACTCCTGTATGCACAGTGACACTTATATTTAAAGTTGTGACGAGGGACCTTTCTGTTTGGTTTATGGTGAGTTTTACCTTCGATCGTTTCATCGCAATATGTTGTCGAAAGCTCGGGGAACGATACTGCACTGAGAGAACAGCAACGGTGGTTATGGTGACGGTGGTTATAGTGAGCTGCGGGAGATGTGTTCCGATTTACTTTGCCATTGAACCTTACGTCATCATTGACAACATGCCGTGTCGTTGCGCCTTCACACATGAATACGCTACTTCACCCGAGTGGAGAGGATACGAATTACTGGATAGCATTTTAACACCGTTTCTACCAATCGGCTTAATTTTAGTGTTCAATGTGTTAACAGTAAGACATATCATTGCGGCAAATAGAGTCCGTAGAGGGCTTCGGAACAGCAGGATAGTCAGAAAGATACCGAGGTGGAAAACCGCAGAAAATCGACGATTCTGTTATTCGATATATCAGCTAATTTCATCTTATTTTGGATACCCTATGTAGCTCATTCCCTGAAATGGCAACTGGTAAATTATTTTTATCAGGACAAATATCTGAGTTCCCCGGTATATATTCTACAACAATTTGGGCTAATGCTGCAAATTCTGAGTATGTGCACCAATACTTGTATCTATACACTGACTCAGAGGAAATTCAGAAAAGAGCTGAAGAATGGACTGCAATACGTGTTCACATTAAACGGCCGTCTGTGTAGATAACGACAAAAAATTGCAATTCGGAGGAATTTTCCAATAAAACAGTTTTAAATATCAGTAGTTTCGTCATAAATTCAAACAATCATTTGCCTGGTCATCCAGAAAATGCAGATCCAAACTATCACAGAGAATTGACAATCACAAGGGTGGCAATGGCTTCTGGACGTCCCTGGGTTCAGATATTTCAAAATGCACAGAGTAGGGAAAAAGAGTGCAAAGGGTGTGCCAATGAAACACAGGGAGCGTATGATTGTAACACATCCGTAGAAAGGGAAGAAACTGTGGAGAGATTGTCTACTGATAAACTTAAATTGATCTCAGGAGCAGAAAGGGGGAAAAAATCACTCGTTTGAGAGTATTCTGCAGAGACCACACCCCCTCTCATCCAGTCAAAATAAACACATAAATACATGGAGAGGCGAGGATCTGTTCGGGAGATGGTTTTTGAACAGTGCCATATTAAGACGGCTGTTGTCATAGGAAACTTAATCTCCCTGATATTCATTGGCACTGAGATAGGTAAAATGGTTTAGAAATGACGGAATTTCTCAGTTGCGTCTCGGAAGGTGTGCTGGGTCAATAAGAGGGCAGGTGAAATGGAGAATCGTCCATCCAGGATCTCGTACCAGAAAATGAAATGGATCAGGTGACAGGTCTCTTCCTTGGTCAACTATTGGACATTTTCTATCACCTTACACTGGGATAGGAGCTTGATTGCATCGAACGTATTTAGTTGATACTACTAGGTAGGAACTTGGGAGACTAATTTGAAAACAGAAAACTGTGTAGATAACGTTCAAGTCCAATTTCAATTCAGCAGAGTTTTTGAATAAAACAGTTTAAAAAATGAGTAATTTTGGCAAATATATCACGAGTTCCAAATTCCAAACTACCACACAGACTTGACAATCATCCGGGAAGCGGTACCGCAGCATAAAAGCCAGGACCAGCAGCTTCTGGGACAACTTCATCCACCAGGCCATCACACTGATTAACTCATGCTGATCTGAGGTTATTTCTATGTTACATTGATTGTTCTTTTTATTATAAATTACAAAGTTTGCAAATTGCACCCTGTTGCGGAAACGTAACGCAGATAATTTTACTCCTCATGCATGTGAAGGATGTAAGAAATACAGTCAATTCAATCACAAAGGAAGGAATCAATTCCGGATTTTCGGGGTTCCGATTTTTCAAAATGGTCATAGCTGGGTGAAACAGTGTAAAAGTAGTCTCTTTGAAACACAGTAAGAGTGTGATAGTATCACCGCTGTGGAAAGGGGGGGCACTGTGGTGGGACTGTGTGTTACTAGACTGTGAGTAGAACTGAGGATTAGGACGGGAACAAACACTCGTTTGAAAATTTTCTCAATGGAGCTCCGATCACCAAAAGGAAAAAAAACACACAGAAACAGTGACAGATCGGGAGATAGAGTTTGAACAGGTGCCGTATTAACACGACTTTTGCCAGTGATAACTTAAACTGCACTAATATTCACTGGTACGGCTTCTGTTTAGAAGGTTTAGATGTGACAGGATTTCTCGGTTATGTCCGGGAAGGACTCCTGGCACAATAAGCGGGCAAATTGTCTGCGAACTATCCTTTCTAGTACTGGAAAATCGAAGGGATCAGGTAACAGGTGTCTCTGCGGGACAGCATTTCAGAACGATAGAACACAGCTATTCGACGTTTTCTAATACCTTACACTGGGATAGGAACAGACGGTATGGAATGTATTTTATTGATACTATTCCGTAGGAACCGGATCCGAATTTGGGAATTGATGTGTTCCTTCAAATCCACAGGAGAAATATGGAGATTGTTAAGGGAACACTCGAGGGGGTTCAGTATAGGCTTGTTTCTTTGAAGCGGGGAACGAATGGCCGTATAAAGTAACCCTGTTTGATAAGAGAGAATTACTAGAGTGAACATCCTTACAAAATATTCTAATCCAGGTATGAGTGATTGCGGCCCCATATACTAAGAGTGATTGCGGCCCCATATACGAAGACTTGATACAATTTCGGAAAAAAAGTAAGCAGTCTTTGATATTCACATGTTGCTACAAATTTATTTCAACAAATGAAGCAGACATTTGCAGACAGTAAGATCCAATTGTGAAAGATTTGATTCAAATATCTTTCCAGTACAATCCTAACAATCAGACGACTAGTCTTCCGTTGATTTAGGCACGCATTACCACTGTTTCTCTTAGAACTAAACTCATAAATGTTCAGTCCTTGTGCAATATTATACATTCTCAATGCGTTCACACTTTAAACTCTCGCAGAGCTTGACATAATTTTAAGTGTTGAACAGTTAACAAATAATCCGTAATGGGAATCATACAACATTTAAGGAATACTTTCGATTTGAAAGCAAAGGGACGCTGGTAGTTATATATTGTACGCAAGTTAATATTCAACGTATTGAAATCATGTCGTCACCACGTTACCAAATCTACAACGATTTAAACATGCTCTCACCTCCAATCACTTACCAAAGATGGGATTGTGACTAAATGAACGATTTGTTGTATAGTATCATATTTAATAATCACTATTATCACCGTTGAAGTAACAGTGTCACAGGGATGTTGGAAGCAAACCAAAGTGCGGGACACTGGCACGTAGGTAGTATTAACAGAAGTGTGTTTATTAACAAAGTTATCAATATCAATATCGAATTTATTAATTATCAACATCAAAGTTGCATGTTGTAATACACCACGTAATATCACCACCTACATTGTCAATGACAACAGTCCCTTAATCCTAGCTCAAAATTATAATTCAGTTCGTAACGAGACATTGGATTCTTCTAATTGTCGTTGCATTTGCACAATTTTATCAGTTGATACCTCGGAGCTCTGAATCACTCTCTTCAAACCTACAAGTTGCTCCGTGGGCGGGATTCTGGTTAGCGAGAGTTTGTAAGACAGTGCTTGTGTCCGCTGAGTCTGTGTTTGCCTGGACCGATCTGTTACAAGGACGTTGGAAACGAACCCAAGTGCTGGACACAGACTCGTAGGTAGTATTAACAAAAGTGTGTTTACTAATAGTTGCAAGGAAGGCCGGGGAATAGGTCGAGGGGAGCCAAGGAGAGAGCAAAGCTGAATCGGGGATCGAACCCGGGTCACGACAGCAAGACTCGGGAGTTTTTAGGCAGAGTAAGGATGTGGACCAGGGGATGAGCGTGGCCGGGAAAGAACAGAGGGTGGAATGCCCTACTCCTGTTAACACGGGGGAGAATTAATACAGCCAGCGCGGGAACGGAACTCAGATTATAGAAAACACAATTCGTGACTCGGGGTAGCGGCAAACGACCGGCAATACTCAGCCGGACACGAAGACGACAAAACCAAACAACGACAGACAATTCGTAGCATGACTCGGAGTAGCGGCAAACGGCCGGCAATCACTTAACTGGACATGAAGAGACAGAATTCCCGAAGCAACCCCAGGCACAGAAGCAACTTAGAATCCACCATTCTCGGCGGCCCGGAACATACATCGCCGCACTGGCGGAAGTAACGGTCCAGCCCTGAGCAGATGGAAGCCGGAGTTTTTATTCTGCCGATTCGGATGAGAATCAGGTGCCTTAATCAACGTGCCAGGTAGAACATAGGAAAAAAGGAATTTAAGGAAAATGAGGAGTCAAGGGACGGGACCGTGACAATCAGATGTGGACATTGTACTTGGACCTTTGCCACACGGACCTTCAATTCGGATCTAAGGTCTTTACCGCCTGAGTAGTGGAGGGAAGGCATATTCCTTTAGTGTGATGCCTCCCTTATAATTGGAGGGAGAAGCTTAGGGTGATGGAGCCTAACGGAGCCTGCTTTGCTTGCATCTTCGGAAACAGCACTATTTCTATCTTTAATATCTCTTTTTCTTCATTTTCAGGGTCCTTTTGAAGACTCTGGCCTGGAGCTAGACGCCGTAGGAAGATATAAAACGATGAAAGAGATAGGTGAGATAGAGGAAAGAAAGTTGTTTCCACTAGTTGGTGAGACTAGAACTTGAGGACATAGCCTCACATTTCGGCGATGTTGATTTTGGAGGGAGATTAGGAGGAACTACTTTTCCCAGAGAGTCGTGAATCTGCGGAATTCTCTGATCAATGAAGTAGTGCAGGCTACCCCAGTAAATATATTCAATACAAGTTTGGATATATTTTTGCATAGTAGGGGAACTAAGTGTTATGGACAAAAAGACAGGTCGATGAAGATGACTCTGTGATCAGATTGACCATAATCTATTTAAATGGCGGAGCGTGCTTGATGGACCAAATAGCCTACCACTGCTTCTATTTCTTAAGTTCTTCTGTTTTTTTTATGTTTGCCGCTCATCTGGTTACACTTGGGTAGCACGTCTAAAGACATCTTGCCTTGGACACGGACTGGAACCTCCTCCGAGCCTTGGAAACGGACTGGGCTTAGACACAGAACGACAAACAACCACAGTCCATTCGAGTAGCGGCAAACGGCCTGCCTACTGAGCCTTGGACTCGAGCACGGTAAAACTGAACACAGAGCCGGGACCCCTCCTTGGGAACAGGACGTAGGTCCGGGGCTTACACAGAGTCACGACCCCCTCCTTGGGGACAGGACAAAGGGCCGGAACTCATACACGGATACTACACACGGGAACACAAAGAGACAGGTCCAAGCTCAACGATAGATAGTTCCTTCTTTTGGCATGGCAAGGATCCGGTCTCACTCCAGCGGCTAAACTTAGTGGCGATACAGGTGCGGATGCAGATAAGTTGGCAGGCAAGGTTTCAGGTGGTTTGCTGAAAGAAGGGGAAGGGAAGGGAACAGTCCAGTTTCAGGGTAACGGCAAAGACGGCCTGACTTACCCCACAGAGGCGAGGACAGGGTACTGACAAGACGAACCCTGCAGAGGCGAGGACAGGATACTGACAAGACGAACCCCACAGAGGCGAGGACAGGATACTGACAAGACGAACCAGCACCTACATTCGAACCCAGAGCCACTTATATTTCTGGCCACGAAGACGAGAATCAGATGCCTATGCTGAAGCCCAAATGATACTAGGGACAGCCGGAAGACCCGGAGTCTGGAGTCCACGGAACGACAGTGTACCGGAACGTGGTTTTCATGGACTGGACCGTGACAATGCTCTGCAAATACCCAAACGTAACTTCCTAGATTCTTCGATTCTGCCCTTCTTCTTCTGTCCTTGTATTCTCAGCAGAGATCAAATTTTATGGATGTAATTCTGAGAGTTTATAAAGCTGCTATGTCCTACGACATTTTGATATGTTCACATACAAACACGGTCCAATGAATTTGTTTTGCTCTGCAGCACCTAGACAGTGCTCTGCTCTCCCGTGATCAGTTCAATTTAACAGTTCACTATGGTTATCCACGGCCAGTAATCAATATCATGATCAATATCTCTCAGGTGTTGAGGCACAAACTATGTAGTGCATGTTAAATTGGTCTTTCAGATTCCTGCCCCTATTTCCTTCCATTGCTAATTTCATTCTGGTCGCCAATGGGGAAAACGGTGAGAGTAATGGCAATAGCACTCGATTATTTGGTTAAATGCTGGCAGCAGATGTTTTGAACTGGGCTGCCTATCGTCATAACCATGCGGAGCTGCGTCACTACGTCCAGCACAAACGTCCTATTTCAAATCCCTTCCCCGTATCCATCTCAATAGAGATGCTGGACCAGCAACTTTTCTATCTGCTTTAGCCACTTAGTTTGATCGCCAGTATTACGTCTTTTTTCTGATAATGACTTTGGCATTCAAATATATTTATAATCAGTAGAGATTTTACTCAATGCTTCCATGTCGCTACAAACGAGCCTGCTTCTTATCACTCACTGCTTTCTTTCACAAGCCTTCTAAAACTGATTCAAATGCATCATTCTCACCAGATACTCTATTATATCATGGTCATAAGATAGTCACAAGATACCTACGGGGTATGTAACAATATGTTCTGATATTCAGTTACAGTGTGAGCATTGATTGCAAGGCATTACCACTGTTAGTGGTATTGTGCTGAAGAACATTTTTTTTATATATAAAGGGGACATTGATACGGTTTTACGGTGAAGAATCTTGTTCTCGTTGTGTCCATCATGATGTTGGGCAAGCAATGAATTTACCAGTATATTTGAAGATGGTTCTGAATAAGCAGTGACATTCTTTATGTGAGAGTTCGTGGGACCGAATGTGATGAGATAATTACATTGCGGCATTTGTGGAACTGGGCAGGCAGAGACATTATACATGTTGTCGGTGGTGTGTCAGAACAAACGTTGATAACACCACATGGTATCTGATATCCCTATGGTCTGTGATAGTCCTGTTCTTTACAGTAATTGGTCGCTCGAAAGGAGGGAAAATAATCCCAATGGTCTCCTCATAGCCCAGAAAGGGAATAAAATTATCGGTCTCGTAAATGTAATCCTTCTCAACGTATCTATCTGCTTATATATCTATTTATATATATATAAATCAACTTATATATCTATTTATATATATATATATCAACTTTCTCTGCAAGAGCCATAGTGGCGATTTCTATGGAGACTTCCTCGGCTGCAGCGGTAGCCATGACACCTTATGTTTCTTGTTCTGACTTGGCTCTCCATGAAGCGTTGCTGCACCGCCTTCCTGGGTGTTGGATCTTATAGCTGATCTCATCCGCCGAGTCCGGTAACTGGATTCACATGCTTGGGTAGCAAATCACTAACTCACGGGGGTTCAAGTCTGGCGGCTACCCTCACCTGGTGTAGCCTGTATATCGTCGTGCTGTACCGGGGTTGCCACTGTCGGAGGCAAACAGTTACCTGGAGCCACCGGTAAGAGCTGGGTGTCAGGAGAGAACTAAAAGTGGATGAGCTGCAGCTGGGTAGAGTACGACAAGCCCGCCACCATAGGGACAAAGAAAACACTGTTTACAACATTTTAAAATGACGGGTATTGTAGATGTTAATTTGGCATGAAACTTAAGCTGCTAATTAGAGAAATATTAATAATTGGTCTCTTTCATAGCATGTACAACGTGCACTAAGTAAGCATCAAATCTGATCTTTGGCAGAGCACAATGGCTGTCTGTTAACGGCAGGGAGTTTGCAAGCGGGTAAAATGAAGTAAATGCATATGTTTCCCTGAAGGTGAAAGACCCACGTTTCACTGAGCCGTTAGTAATTCAATGCTGGTTATAGTCGATGATATTTAGCGTAATACATGTATACGATATTTATTTGACCATTCCAAACTCCACATTCTCAGGACGACAATGACAGTAATTTTATTCACCGGAGAGACAGCATCTGGAAATTCGTTGCAGAGTTGGCGCAACAACACTATCTAGCACGTAGGCCTGTGTGCTTAGGTACCGCTCACTGAAGATCCAGAAAAACGATCCGAACACGCCTGAAGTTTGGTGCAGTCTCCTGCATTCTCATTTACTTCAGACAGTTATCTTCATTATTTTGCAGGGTTTTTCATTGCTTTTGCAAAATATTTGCCTGACCTGTGATTGACAGAGCGACATTATCAGCCAGAAACGGGTGAGTATTTCTCGATATCTATGTTTCACCTTCTGGAGAATTTACCTTAATTTCTTCCAGCGTCACAGAAACATAGAAACATCGAAAACCTACAGCACAATACAGGCCCTTCGCTCCACAAAGCTGTGCCGAACATGTCCTTCCCTGAAAAAATACCTAGAGTTACCTATTATCTGTTTTTCTGAGCTCCGTGTACCTGTCCAGGAGTCTCATAGAATACCCTATCGTATTCAACTCCACTACCGTGGCCGACAGCCCATTCCATGCACTCACCACTCTCTGCGTTAAGAATTTACCCCTGATATCTCCTCTCCTCCTACTTCCAAGCACATTATAACTGTGTCCACGCGTGCTAGCCATCTCAGCCCGGGGGAAAAGCCTCTGACTATCCACAGGAGCAATGCCTCTCATCATTATATACCTCTATAAGATCACCTCTCATCCTCCGTCGCTCCAAGTAAAAAAGGCCGAGTTCAATTATCCTTTTCTCATAAGGCATGTTCCCTAATCCAGGCAAATATTTGTAAATCTCCTCCACACCGTTACCATGGTTTCCACATCCTTCCAGCATTCCTCCTCTGTAACTTCATCCGTCTTCAACGGGAATCTTAGGACGATACAATTCCCTACACGGCCCCAGCCCCTTCTGAGGTTTCTGCAGGTATTACGTCACTCACTTGTTCACTATTCCTCCCTACTAATCTCCATTCTGGCACCTATCACTGCAAGCGTTACAAGTGTACTTCCTGCATGTACACGTCCTCCCTCGTTCCACATCGGTGAGACTCAATATAGATTCCGGTATCGCATTGTGGAACACTATCTCTTCGCATTCACCCTCCAAAATCGATGGTTTTTGCATTAGCGAATGAAAATGTAAACATTCCCCAGAGTTCCTATCCAGATGGATCAGCGTCCGGTCTATAAGAATGGAGATCAGTGAATCCCAAGTAGATTGGCAAAACGAGTTTCGAACTACCTTGATGCATAGATTCACGTTGCAGACTTGCTTTTGTAACTCGCCTCTTAAAATGTCCTACTTTTTTGTCCACAGATGACACGGAAGAAGAGTATGATGGGATATACCACACTTAATTCTTCAGCAAGCCAATGCGAATGTTGATGCCATCCGGTAAAGGACCCCGCTTCATCACATTTCATTCTGCAGTGTGTACCGTGTTCAGTGCTCGTCCAGGCAGCACCTCCAGTGTCTGAGCACTGACCACAGTTGCCGGGAAACATCACCACCTCAGAGTCCCCGTGAGAGTCAGAAACCTGCTTTGCCGAGAAATGCATCTCCGTCCGTCACTGTTCTTCCCTCCCTCTTCCCGTTCGCGAATTGAAAGACTGCAATCTTGTGGAAGTTAATCATTGCCATCGGAGGAGCAATTGGAGACAGACAATAAATGTTGTCTTGGTAATAACACACATATCGCAGTAATCAACAGAACCAGTACGAGTGTTGATGTATTGATCAATGCACAGGTTGTATTGATTCATGGCGCAGTGGACAATAAAATGGCGGAGTAGGAATTGAAATGAATTGCTGTCGCAACAAATGACAACTGTTTCCGAGTTACTGATGGAAAATAAATTACAAGAAAAAAGGTGAATCACACGGCGAGGCTAGCATAGTCAGCCTCATAAATCGTATTCAAAGTGTGAGAGGGAAAGATATTTGAGATATTCCCAGAGAAACCGAGTTTCACAATCGATACAGAGTGGTGAGTCAGTCCACGGTGGGTGATGATAACAGTTTCGCACGTCGTGCAGCGACACCATCTCCACGATGGATACAGTCCAGCCATCCTCCAGTGATACCAGATCCGCAGATCGCACATCGATACCAGTTCCACGATAGATAAGACGTGGGAGTACAAGCTTTACAGCGGGAGCAGAATGGTGAGACTGTGTTTATCCAATAAGCCGAGGGCCGTTCATCGGTACCAGTTCCACCATAGGCACAGAGTAGTTAGTACAGCAAAAACAGAAGGAAATGAGCTTGAGAAGTGAGCTTGGACACACCCACTGTTCTGCACATACTTAGATTAGTGACGAAAATGAGAAGACACTGAATGGGGTAATGGGACAGAGATAATCATGAAGTCACAGATTATTACTACAGAGAAACATGCTCTTCCGTTCATCTAGGTCAACTCTCTGTGATCCTCCGCCCCGCCCCATATATCTGCATCCTCCGTCCCTCTTTCATCCACGTACCTACACAACCTTCACTGAAATGCTACAATTGAATCCGCATCTACCAGTTACGCTTGCAGTTCCTTCCACACTCGCTCGACTCTCTGAGTGAATAACTTCTGCTACATACACTGCTTGCATATTTCAACTTTCTCCCGAAGTCTATGAGCTCTATTTGTAGATTCACAAGATAGAACATATCCTTCACCCAAAGCATAGACCATATGACAAAGAAATCGACAGCATATTACCGGCCCTTCCATCAACAACGTTGTGCCAAATATGTAACTTTCTGGACCTTCCCGAGCGCATAGCCCTCTATTTTTCTAAGCTCCATGTACCTGTCTAAAAGACTCTTAAAATATCCTGTTGTATCTGTTTGCACCGCCGCCGCCGGCACTGCATTCCACGAACACACCACTGTCTGTGGAAAAAAAAACCCTGGTATGTCCTTTGTACCAATTTCCAAGCACATTAAAACTATGACCTCTTCTATTAGACATTTCGGCCCCGGGGTGGGGGTGGTGGGAAGAATATCTCTCTCTATCCACGCGATTAATGACTATCTTCATATTATACAATTCTGCCATGTCACCTCTCATCCTCTGTCACTACAATGAGAAAAAACCCTGTTCTCCTAAGGTACGACCTCCATTCCAGGCAATACCCTTGTATATCTCCTCTGTACTCCCTCTGTAGTATCCACGCACCCTCGCTATAGTATCTATTGTATGAACCCTCCATGGGGAAAATCTATTTCTTTTTTTATTATCAAAGGTCCCTGTAATATTACTATTTCTTTTATATGCTCAGAAGGTCATTCGTACAACTTGTTTTATTGTTGCACATGTCATCAGCTGTTACTGTTACAGAAGACAGAAAAAAAAAGATTCTATTTCTCCCCTCGATAAATTCTGCCCTATTTCACCTGCCGATCTGAATACCCGCCCTCAATATCAGCAGTGAATGAGTTCCCTTGAATGTGTCAAAATAAATCTGTTTGAAGTTGATTGTCCAGGTTCATTGCTCAGGATGATTGTCTACGTTAGAAACAACACTGATCAGAAATTGTCCCATTTTGGCAGCTAACGTCAGATGTCTTGGAGAGTACATTGGCAATGTTCGCATTATCCTTTGTTTAAAAGTTAATAACGTGTAACATCCCTTGAGGATACGAATTCATGGCAAGGTTACAGAGTGAGAAAACGTTTCAATGTAACTGTTTGTACAGCTGGCTGTCTCTCATGGGACAGATATCATTACCACACTAAAAGCCTCAGTGGAATTACTCTGAATTAGTTATTACTCTGCAAAACCTTTCACCAGTCCATATGAGCATTTGGATCGTTCCCTGCAACTGAACGCAGCTTCTGACGGAATATGGAATATCCAGCGATTTACTACATCGTGGGCGTTTTCTTTCCTGCAATTGTAGCAATTGGTGTCCCTGGTAAAATACTTGAGCCGGTCACTTTATGTATGGTGCCCTCGTCGTCTTGCTTTTCTTCAATTGCGCTGTTTGGACTTTTACTGAGCACTGATGCTACCTTCGTCTGAAATGTGTTTCTAGAATTGAGGATCTAAGCATCTGATAGTTTTGTAACTCAGTTTCCATATTGTTTCTACGTGATGCTTTCTATTTCTTTTATCAATTATGTTGGTGTCGATATTGCCATAGTTCTACAGTGTCACCTTGGTTGACTTTCTGAACTGACCCTAGTCGTTTTTCCAGATCAGAAGCTTTTTCAACTGACCGGCCAGTCGAAAGTCGACTCACAGGTCTGTTCTTCATAAAACGTTAGATTGTAACTTATGCATTAAATCTCATGATTTCACCACAAGTAATCACTTCAGCTATTTCACCTCAAGCAATGGAAATGGTGTTGTTTCTGGAGCGATCGACCTTCGCGGGTACGTGCCTTGAATATCAGATGCCCGGCTGTAACCTGTCGGAAAGTCACCAACCCATTGCTAATTCAGTCCACTATTGTCCAGCCGGAGTGCACGGACAGAGTCCGCACAAATTGAATTTCTGCTTTTCACTTACAAAAAAAAATCCGAGACTGCGTAGCATTGGAAAAATGGTGGGCATTCAGACATTGCAGCTAACGATAATTTTGTGCTGATTTGTTCTCTTTCTGAATTTCTTGTAGTTAACTTAACGGCGATTGTGATCCTATCTCGGGGAAAATGCGGACTCTCCAAATGCATCACCCGTTACCTGGTTGGAATGGCAACAGCGGATCTGATGGTGGTTATAGTTTTCGCTTTACTGGAACAGACCAACAATATCTACATTTATTGTAGATTCCTACTAATTACTCCTGTATGCGCAGTGACAGGTGTATTATTTGTTGTGACGAGGGACTGTTCTGTTTGGTTTACGGTCAGTTTTACCTTCGATCGTTTCATCGCAATATGTTGTCGAAAGCTCGGGAAACGATACTGCACCGAGAGAACAGCAACTGTGGTTATGGTGACGGTGGTTATAGTGAGCTGCGGGAGATGTGTCCCGTATTACTTTGTTGTTGAACCTTACGTCATTATTGACAACGTGCCGTGGCGTTGCTCCCTCACACATGAGTACGCTACTTTACCCGTGTGGAGAGGATACGAAATGTTGGATAGCATTGTTACACCTTTGCTACCAATCGGCATAATTCTTGTCTTCAATGGGTTAACAGTAAGACATATAATTGCGGCAAATAAAGTCCGCAGAGGACTTCGGAACAGCAGCGATAAACATAAAGATACTGAGGTGGAAAACCGCAGAAAATCTATGATTTTGTTGTTTGCAATTTCAGCTAATTTCATATTACTTTGGATGCCCTCTACAGTTCGTGCCCTGAAATGGCAAACTATTACTATTACCTAGACAGATATTGGAGTTCCCCGGTATATATACTACAGCAATTTGGTTACATGTTCGGAACTCTCTGTGTGTGCACCAATACTTGTATCTACACACTAACACAGAGGAAATTCAGGCAAGAGCTGAAGGATGGAATAAAGTGTGTGTTTACGTTAAATGGCCATCTGTGCAGATAACGACCACTCAATTTGCAATTCAGCGGAATTTTAGAATGTAACAGTCGGAATAAATCATTAGATTTGGAAAATATGCCAAAAATTCAAAACGATTTTTTTGCCTGGTCATCCTGTAATAAATATATTCCAAATTATCACAGAGACTTGACAATCATCTGGAAATGGTACCACAGCATAAATGCCAGGACCACCCGCCTCCGGGACAGCGTCACCCCCCAGGCCATCAGACTGATTAACTCACGCTGATTTGAGTGTATTTCTCTTTTTCATTGACTGTTCAAATTATTATAACTTACTAGGATTGCACATTGCTCATTTAGACGGAGATTTTTATTCCTCATGTATGTGACGGATGTAAGAAATAAAATCAATACAATAACAAGGGGATGATTGACTTCCGGACTCTTACGGGTTCAGATGTTTCAAAATGCTCATAGTCTCTTAAAAAGAGTAAAGGGACTGTCTTGACAGCCTCTCAATTGCGGAAAAGGCGAACATCGTGGGGTGATTGCATGTTAATAGACTGTGAGTGGAACTTAGAAGTAGGAAGTGAAGAAACAGTCGTTTCAGAGTATTCTGTACAGAGCTTGCATCACCAAAACGGGAACAACACACAGAGTCGGTGACAGATCAGGACACATATTTTGCACAGGTGCTTATATTAACACGGCTGTTGTCACAGGCAACTTAAACTTCACTGATGTTCATCGGCAATTCCTCTGTTTAGAAGGTTTAGATATGAAGGAATTTCTCAGTAGTGTACAGGAAGGAGACCTGGCACAAGGAGCGGGCAGGCGGACTCATGAACAGTCCATCTTGTGCTAATACCAGAAAGTGAAATGGGTCAGATAACTGATCACTCCGCGTGTCAGCATTTCAGAACGATAGAGCACAGGTATTCGACATACCTTACACTGGGATACCAGCAGACAATATGGAATGTACATAATTGATACTATTGGGTAGGAACGTGGGAGCTGAATTAGGGAAGCGAATTTTTCTTTCAAATGCACAGGAGAAATATGGAGATTGTTAATGGAGCACTTGTTTGGCTTCAGCGTTGGCTTTTTTCATTGAGGCAGAGAACGGATGATTTAAAACACCTCTTCAAGAAGAGGAAGGAAATATACTTAAGGTTTGGGAAGGGATGATCAGAGAGGGCTGTGGAAAGTCAAAATGCAGCCAGGAAGGTTTTAACAATGGACTTAGAAGAATTAAAATGAGAAGGAATGGAAGAGACGAGCTAATGTAGGTGAAAAAAAAAACAGGAGGATGACGACAGAGAGTGTGGGAGAGATAAGAGATAAAGTAGTAAGCATTGGTCTGAGTGCAAGAAGGCACTGAAGGTCCTTAATGATCCTGTGCTTCACCAGTGATTGAGATCTTGATGAATGTGGATACAGCGAAAAAGAACAAGTGTGCTGAGACATGCAGGCACTTCGAAACTGGGAAAACATGGAAAATTATCCATTCCCCGGTGCTGGAAGGGATTTAATCCATGTAATTAGAGAAAACGAGTGAAAATGTTGCTGCGCTTATGGACATAACATTTCTGTCATCACTGGCCACAGATGTGGTACAGGAGGATTGGAGAATGGCAAATCGTATTTCTGTGTTCAAGAAATGTAATAAGAATAGTCTTGAGAATTACAGGCCCGTGAGTCTTCGGTCAGTAGAGGGCAAGGTATTGGAGAGGCTTCTCAGAGACTGAATTTTTGTTGAAACGCATTCTGATTAGGGATAGTCAGCATGTCCCTTATGAGCCAGAATAAATTCCATGAAGAAGTGAAAAGTAGGCAGATGAAGCAGCAGAGTCGATGAGGGGTAGATTAGTTTTGTAAGGTATCAGACTGGGTTCCCTATGGTGCACACTTGGAGAAAACAGGTGGCCTGGGATCTAGTGAAGCATGGCTGCATAGATTCAGAACTGGCTAACCAAGGGATCGCCGATGAGGTAGTGGATGGAGTGCATTCTGCCCGGATGACAGGGGCTAGTGATGTTCCGCAAGGAAGGTATAATTTTCAGTACACTTTATAACTACATCTGGACTATGCTTTTATAGCGCTTTGAGTGACAGACATTATGACTATCCTGCAGGAGTTGGATCATTTATTGAGTTAGGGCTGATTTTGAAAGCAATCTACTGAATTCGAACTGAAACTGCAAGCTATCTAAACTGAAATCACGTTTACTTATTACAGGGCAGATACTACAATTATATCAAAACACTTTTTTTCCAGTGGAACTCTGCAACTCAAGATCAGCATTTCAAAATATTCTGCAGCATCCTTTGTTGTTTTCCAAATGAGCCAGACTACCAGAAAGCGAATTTCAAATTGCCGATTCATGTACACATGGATTGGTCTTGTGTAAATTTAACTTTGAACAGCGGATTTGTCATACCCGGAATAGATACACTGATATCTCAATCTCTTTAAGCTTGATTTCGCATGGGGCTGCGGAATCCGTATCTCCCTCTGTAATCAATACCACAGCAAACAAACACAAGAACGCTATCGATCTCCGCAGGTAAGGCAGAACAAAAACCTAAGCTCCACCGTTTCTTCCTTCAAAACTGTCTCTGGTAACTGGCGAATACAGAATAAACAGTTAATTCCTAGAATGATAATCCTTATCAAATATTCTAAAGAACAAAGTGAAACCAGATATTTATGCGACCCCCATACACTAAGTCTTCATACAATTATGGAAAAAGAAATTCACATGTTCTTGCAAATTAATTTCAAACAGTGAAGCAGACATTTGCAAACAGTGAGATCCTATTTTGAATGAAAAGAATAATTCAAACATCCTTTCAATACAATGCTAACAATCACACAACTGCCTTCCGTTCATTCACGCACGCATTACCTCTGTTTCTCTTTACTGAACTCACGAATTTCCTGTCCCAGTGCAACATTTTACATTCTCAATGCATTCGCACTTTCAACTATCACAGAACTGTTAAGTGTTGAACAGTGAACAAATAATCTATAATTAGAATCGTACAACATTTAAGAAATCCTTTCGAGTCTAATGCAAAGGGGCGCTGAAATTTACGAATCGTCCGCAAATTCTTCTTCAACATTTCTGAAAGATGACTTCATGACGTCACAAAATCTCCAACGACTTAAACGTTTTCTCACTTCCAATTTACTGACCAAAGATAAGGTTGAGATTAAATGAGCATTTTTTTGTATATTATCAGGTTTAATAATCCCCATCACTACCGTTGAAGTAACACATTTGTACACTGTGCTGGCCCCTTTACCACATGCCATCCACCCCCCAAGTCCGGAGCTATGGCCTTTACCACCTCAATGATTGAGTGATGGTATGTTCCTCTAGTGTGTTACCACCCTTATAATCGGAGGGAGGAGTTTAGGATGATGGCGCCTAACGGAGACTCCTTTGCTTCCATCTTCTGATTCAGCTCTATTTCTATCCCTTTTTCTTCCTTTTCTTTTGAAGCTGTGGCCTGGAGTTGCACGATATAGAAGTATTTAAAACAATGAAAGGGATGGATAAGATAGAGGCAGGAAAGTTATTTCCACTGGAAGATGAAACCTGAACTAAGAGACATACCCTTAAGAAAAGGCAATGCAAATTTTGGATGGAGGTAAGGAGGAAATATTTTCCCAGACAGTAGTGATTCTGCAGAATTCTCTGCCCAATGAATCTGTGCAGGCTACCCCAGGAAATATATTTAAGACACGGTCTGATAGGTTTTTGCGAAGTAGATGAATTAGGGGTAAGGAGAAAAAACAGGTAGTTGAAGACGAATCCATGGTCAGATTGGGCATGACCTTATTAAATGGCGGAGCAGGTTCGATGGGCCACATGGCCTACCCCCGTTCCTATTTCTTAAGTTCTTCTGCTTTTTTTTTACGCTTGCCGCCGCTTGTATAGTTACATTTGGTCAGCACGTCTAGCGGTGTTCTCTGCTAATGCCCAAAAGTAACTTAACAGATTATTTATTTCTTCACTTAGTCCTCTATATTTGTATTTTCGGAAAAACACGAATGTAATCCTGAGGCTTTATAAAACTGCTATGTGTTGAGGTCTTTTGATATGTTCGCATAGGAGCACAGTTCAATTTCTTTTCTTCTGCCGTACCGTGACATTACACTGCCCTCTGGTGGCAGGTTTCCTGTAACAGCTCACGATGATTATCCGCGGGTAGTAATGTCCCAATATCTTGATCAATATTTCTCAGACGCTGAGGTTCAAAGGATGTAGTGCATGTTATATTCTTCGTTCGGATTATTGCCCCTGTTTTCTTCCATTGCGAGTTTCTCCCTGGTCATTTATGGGGAAGAGAGTCAGAGTAGTGAAACAGTACTGGGTTCTTTCTTTGTATGCTAGCAGGAGATGTTTGGAAATAGGCTGCCTAGCATTGTCATACCATATAGGAGCTGCATCACTCCGTCCATCACCATCCTCCTGTTTCAAACACGCCTCTGTTTATTATTTTTCTGTGAATTGAGATGTTTTCCCAGCAACATTTCCATCGGCTGTAAACCCTTGATTTGATCTCCAGAGTTAAGTGTCTATTCTGAGAATAATTTTGACATTACATTCAAACTGCGTGTAAATCATTATAAATTTCACTCAATCCTGCCACTCGCTACAAGCTAAATTGCTTCTTATCATTCACTGTTTGCTTTCGCAAGCACTCTTGGATTGAATCAAATGCATTATTTACGCGCTCCTCGCACTCACCTTCATCGCAAATTGGTTGTCCTCTCATTAGGGTTGACACTTCTCTTCAAGACGGATCACCACATCATTGGAAACATGATTGCTTCTTCTACTCAGCTCCGCTGAAATTTAGCTTGTTGCCGCAATTCTACCCATTTCTCAATTAAGCATCCTTTTGCACGGGCTTCGTTTAAATTCCTTGCCTCACATTCTCCCATGGGTAATCATTGTGATCTTTATCACAGCGTTTTTATTTTCCTTCATACATCCATGACCAGCGATATCTCCACACTGAGGAGAATTCCACTTTGCCGTGTAACAATCAGGATAGGATTCTGAGTACGGAAGTTGTTGAGCCTTTCTGAGAAAGTTATCATTCAATTGTTAATTTAGAAGTTTTGTCGGGCATTATATCAATAAAAATACATTAACGTTCATAAAGACAATGTGTGTGCAGATGCAGCTGGGACTTCAGAAAAAAAACCTGAAAGGAACTGTTTGACGTTGAGTCAGTTGCGAAACAACGGGGTCGAGTAATAAAGTTTGTACACGCTGTGAAGGAAGCTTTCCAACCCAAGGTCGTGAGAAGCACAAGAAAAACAATAGATTAACGTTGAAAGTTCAAAGTAAAATTTATTATCAAAGTATTTAAAACATACAACCTGAGATCATTATTTTTTTCCTGCAGGCTTACTTAGCAAATCCATAGGCGAGCATACGGGTGAATAAATATATAGGTAAAATATTGAAGGAAAGACATCTATAAAAAGAATACAGAAAAAATAGTAATAATGTCAACCGTCTGGCATATGAAAAAGTAAGAGCAATAGCCAAGAGTTAAATTCGAATTCCCAAATGCAGTTTGAGAATGATGTTGCCGATAATGCTGAGATTCACCGCAATAGATGTTCTTCCTTATAATTGACCAGTAAAATAAAAGTTAAGGAGGAAGTTAAGCGCATTAGAAATAATAGTAGAGTGTTATGTCTTGCAGAGAAGGACATAGTGGATACCCTTAACTCATATTTTGCTACCTTATTCATCTGAGATCATAGCAATATGCCAGAAAGTGTGGAGATAAATAAGGTTGTTTTAATATTGACCAGCAGAAATTACCGTCCAATCAAGGACAGGGTAAGCAGTCAAACCAGTTGTTCCCCAGCCACACCCTTTTTGTGGACTCTGAACTGATTCTTGATCTTCGATAAACTAATCAGAGCAATTGAATGCCGATACAAGAAGCTTCAGCTAATGAGCTGGTAACCTGTATCCGTTCCCCGACAAGTAGCTACTTGTTATTTAACGAGCCTGGACTCTGAACTGAATCTTGTTCTGGGTCAAACTAATCAGAGCAGCTGAATGTTAACACAAGGAACTTTAGGTGATGACCTGATAAATGAGACAATTTTCGTAGTCACGTATTATGTAAAATGACAGACTTACCAAAGAAAAAATTCTTAATCTCGTTAGACGTTGTCTGGATTGCGTCATTTAATTTGTTTAGACAAGTCAGAGTTGGAAGACAAAATACACTAGGCTCCGGTGGGATAATGCAGGTTGTAGCCCTGTAAAATGTCCAGTAGGAAGCTGAACCAGGTAGGTCAGGTGACCTCGCGCCAAAGGAATGGACAAAAATTGATGGGGATATAAGAGTTAGGCACTCTAAATACACTTGGCCGATAACTCTCCAGCAACCAGAAATCAACCTCGCGGTAAAGGAGAGTTCCACGGACACGTGGAGATCGGGACCATGATTGAATCACTGTTCTCTTCATTGACTGTTCAGGGAGGGTCTGGAGTTCTAGTAGGGTGCACACAGCTACACAGTTTGTGAACCCACGTGCTTTTCAGTCAGGACAATAGCAGTTACTTCTCAGTAAATGTGTATCCTCTGTGCCTCACAGATCATTATTACAAGAGGTGATACTTGTAATGGAATTGTCGTCCCTAGCTGGTCTCGAACATGAATCCCTTTGTTCAGCTGGTGCCGCGAATCGGACCACGTGAGTGCGGTATTTTGAGATCTGGCGCTAACACAGGGTGAAGAATTCAGGGGATTCTGCCAATCCAAAGTAATTGGATTGCTTTAATTGGAGTGGATACTTCTAGAAATACGTTTGGAGAATTGGCCAGTATATGGGGAGCTATCGCTCACTCTCCCTGCCTCTGAAAGGAAAACTGCTGGAGCTGCCCTGCGTATGTTCGGCCTGCGGGAAGCTGTCGGCCTGGAAGTTCAAACAGTTACAAAAACCAGTAGCATTCGGCTGTTTAGTTGAGGATTTGACAGTAGTTAGGACCAATCGCCAACTCAGAACAGCTCAGATTAGGATCAGAAAACGAATGTCGGCATAAGATAGAAGCCGGGTGTAATAGGTTAGAAGGAGGACACACAATGCTCCAAAATAAGGTAGAAAGCTTTAAGAAAGGGTTACATAGTGGAGAGCTGTGGACCTGATGCATATGAATAAGTTTCAGTGGTGGTGTGAGAAATCACTTAAAGGCAATGTAAGCCAGAGGAACCAGCCGATCTAACGAAGGATGTAAGTGGAAGGATTAAGGAAACGGAGCCATGACTAAAAGGAGGCTATGACTGTGATTCAGAAATCAGCCCAGGAAAGGCAGAGCAACGCTGCAAATTGTTTAAAGCAGATTCAAAAGCTCCATGACTTGCTGCACAGAGCGGAATAATATGTGCTTTTGGATCTAAGAAAAGAAATAAATTTTATATGGGGATGATGATTGGTTTGATTTAGCCGACGATTCCATTAGTTCCGGTACGACAATTACCAAGCACCATTTCCCGAGGAACTCTCACCGACAGCGTACCAATGGGAGCTGGCGCTACCGTCTGCACGATTGGCAAAACTAGTTACTATCGGAAAGGGGGCATCTGGGGGAGAAAATCAGATCAGAACAGAACATACATGCACCACACCCTCCGGGGTACAGCAGCTTAAATATACTGCTAAGCATAACGGGACATGTGTGCTCGGAGACCGGCCTCGAGAGCTTTTCCAAGCAACTAGTCATCAGAGAGGATTACATGGCAGGGATGATTGTAACGAAAGGAAATTTACTGTAATGTGCTTGTGTCCAAATATTCATTAAGCTTTGCCAGATAGACCACAACATGATGGGGGGAAACGTGGACAAGTGATCTGAAGAACACAATAATGACTGCTACTGGCGTTGACAGAGGGGAGCCGGTAGATAGACTAGGCAAATGTTACCCGAGAAGAGGTGAACATCCCACTGCTTTGCGTTTATGTATTGTGTTCCAAGGGGTTTATGGAACAGAATTATAGTTGGACCATTTGTACAGAGGCATCAGATAGATGGTTGAGGACATTGTGTCTCAATGCAGAGATTAATCTAAACCAGGAATGGAAAGATTTGATCCTTCTGAACTCACAAATACTGAGGCATGAGTACTAAGGAAAATGAGTAGAGCGTGGGGAAAGGAGATACAAGGACCAACAAAGCTCTCTAATGGGAAGGCGGTGCCGATTAAATATCAGCCTGTCCGGAGAAATGAGGGTACGTTGTCTCCCCGCCACACGATCAAGGTGCACGGAAGGGCAAAGGAAAAGTAAAAGCGAGCCCTGAAAGTGGAATAATTAAGTGCTATAAATGTGGTCCTGTGTGACACATTAGGAGAGAATGTCAAAACCTGAGACGAGAAAGAGCAGAGCAATGCGGTTTCCCCTTGGGGGGAGAGGGGGAATGCAGAAGGAAAGAGACCACAAAGTAACATGGTGGACACACGACCGTCCAGAGAATTACACCCTGAGCTTCAGTGATGTTGAAACTTCCAACCAGGATGACTTCCGGGACTCTGTCACTTACTGCAGTGCTTCTGGAGTCTACCATCTCCCATGTAGGTTCACAGGAGTCATTCGTGACTGCTAGAGCTCCAGTTTGCTTGAGCGCCTGCTCGGTTTGCTCCCGAACTATAGATCTCTTTCCAGCGCACTCCTTCGTGGAAAGGCTTGGGACTTACACGGGACTAAAGGCGGCTGCCGGCTTGTCTTCTCTGGAAGGTACAGAAAGGTTTCATGAAGGCTGTAGTTTACCCTGAAAAGAGTTTTATCCCCTCGTCGGCTGCTGCTCTTGGGAGAGTTGGGGGTCGAAACACCAAGCCAAACAAAAACCCTCTTAGAATGCCTGTACAAAGCTGTGCTTATCCCCTTCCCCCAGTCCACCGATCGGTTATGCTGAGACATCAGAGGGTACCGATGATCATTGGTCTGAGTAAAGAGTCATTAATATAGAATATAATGCCTTCCGCATGATCCCCTATACTTATCTGCAACACCATAGTTTGTTGCTGGAACCTCTTCGAAACTAGCGATATGTCGAACCGACCACTTATGCTGAAAAATTATCCACTTTCCTAGAATCAATTTCTCTGAAATTGCAATAATCTCACCTCTACTGACTGGGAATTTATTGAACAGTATGTCTACTGCTGTCCCTTTCTCTTCCGCCATGTTATTCTCTTCTTCTCTTAGGTATCATTTCTTTAAAAATCTCACAGTTCAAATACCACCCCAATCCTATCTCCATTCCTGGCTCTACAGTTTATTCTACTAGTCATCAAGTAATTTATCAAATTCTTCTTATCTTCTATTCCGTTCTGTCCGAGCAGCCCTCAACCTCGGGCAGTACTCACAGAAGTTTCTCTTCACTCTCCCCGCTCGTTCAGCGTGTTCAGTATCCACAGGGATTAACCAACACCACGTGGAATTTTCTTCACTCTCCCTGCCCGTTCAGCCCTTCGCTTCGTGCGAAGCGGTATCCACGGGGACTTACCAAGACCACGTGGAATTTTCTTTACTCAAATTCTTATTACCTTATTCGTACTTACCCCCACTGCAGTGTTCTCGATCAATCTTCTGAGCCTCCTGTCAAACACCCAATTCTGACAGATTCTTTGGGTCGCAGAGACCCTTCGGCAGTTGCTACAGAGTCCCCGAGACCCCCAAAACCAACAGAATTTTAGTCCAAATTGTCGCAAAAAGCGCTTACCTTTCTTCTGGGTGCACCCGTAATTCTGTTAGCTCTGTGAATGCTCCGGAGGAACCGGGAAGCGGCCCCAACCCTTCGAATCATTTGCGTGGGTCCCTTTCCGATCCTGTTCGTGACGCCAATTTTGTCGTGGTTACTTGAAATGACCAGGAGACGCAGAGAATTCTTCGAGAAGTTTAAACCTTTATTTGCAAACAAAGGCTGAGGCAATCAATGAACTTGTCACCGAAAGCCCACCGAGCTCCGGTGTACAGCATTCTTTATAGTAATTTCTTATCTCAGTTACATTTTCGGTTTTATCAGCATACCCAATCAATTTTTAATTGCATATCATCTATACATTAACTAATCAATGGCTCTTGCCTAGCTCTCGGTGCGTCACCAGTATTTTTCTCCAGTTCGCATTGGGACCCCATTCCTGGCCAAGGTTATATTTTTCAGACAACCTCCCTCACATTACATTTCCTGCTCGTACCATCCTGTCCGCCACCGTTATCTCTTACCAAACAAAGACTGAGTGTAATACATGGAGCATATTTCGCTAATTAGTGTTGCTAGGTAAACAGATGTTCTGTAAGTGCCACAGTATGCAGCTAAGAGAGTACAAAGTATCTAGTTAAAACAATACCTACCATAATGTATCTAGTAAAATAATACATAGTAATATTCAGTACCTAGAAGTGATTACATAGTATAGTAAATAGCTAGTACATAGTGATTATATTTCAGGTATATATAATGATTATGTTAGTTATATTTCTCAATAGTTGCATTTCAGTTTATTGTAAAATATCGGACTGTCCCCTCCCCTCTGTACCCCACCCCCAATGTCCAAAGAGGAAATGCTCATCCAAACAAATGACAAAATGTAACAGCGGTTTCCCTCGTGTCACTGATACAGCAGGTACAGACAAGATCGCTGGGAGGATCAGTGGCATTGCAAACAATGTCGGTAGCAATCTCTCGCTGGAGTTGGACAAGAGAGGAATACAGCCGAGGCAGGTGTCAGAATGGGACCCTACAGATCTGAAGGCGGTAGGAAAGTCGTCGGTGTCGCGATTGAGATTGACGAGCTCAGCGTGGGTGCCGGAATTTAATCGGCAATGTAGGGGTTGAAAGGACGGGCTCGGGAACACAGACTCAGGACCAGAGTCTCGTAGCTGGACCGATTTACGCGGGCGGGCAATAGGACCGCACGGTGGAACTATGGAGCACAATGTACTTTAAAACGGAGCGATCTGCAGCTTAAAGCCCTCTTATTGCATCTCTCTTCCTGCTTTCCGACATTCAGTGAGTGATTATCAGCTTCAAATCAAGGCACAAGGCTCACCGTCTCCTTTGTGTACTTTCGCCTTCATATCTGTAAGCTATTCATTAAAGTCTCTAAAATCCGTTATCATTTTCAGTACCATTGAACGTGCCAGAGACTCAGAGTAGCAATTGAAACGATAACAAAAGAAAGTAAACGTGGAATCAGAACAGGAAAAACAACCGCGGACAGAAGCGGAATCATAAAGAGAAATGTTCACAATGAGAGAACGTGCACGGCATGTTATTGCGGAACGACAGTCAATGTGGAAACGAGAAGAATGTTCTGCGGATATCCCGAGAGCTTATAAGTGGGAGGTAGTCCTGTTTTGAGCCTAAATGCGAATGACCTCTTTGATAACATGGTAGGTACTTCCGAATGTCCGAAAAGTGGAGGGATCTGGTCAATGTTCAGGAACAGACTGACGTGAGATGATAGTCACACCGATTTGCTACGGAAAGACTGGGAAGTTCGGACTCAGTTTAATTGCAAAGGAACCTCAAGTAAAGAAGCAACTTGCGTCACAGCAGATATTCTGGAGGCGGGACAGAGCGGATGAAAAATGGGTATCGTGTCAAATCGTAAAGTTTCAGCCTCTCACTGACAGGCTGCTGTGTGCTGCAATTTTATGTAAGTTTACTCATCAGAAATTCGACATGATAAATTTATTAACAATAAAAGTTTATTTACAACACATAGTCACAAGACAATCAATATTCACAAAACAGTAACCTCATCCAAAATTACTGTATAATTTTTCCTGTCTATAAAATAATCGATCCGGCGCGGGGCGCGGACGTACACTCGGAAAAGGGGTAGGCAGTTGGCCCTGATAGCACACTTCATCGTCCGCCGCTTAGACCCGTGAGTGGCCATCTTGTCCAAGACCGGGAACAAGCCGACCAGGAGATTCTCCTCTCGACTCGCCCCCTTGCGAGCTGGGTGCCCGGAGATGAGGAGTGCGGGACGAAAGTGCAGCCCGAAACTCAGCAGCAGCCCTCCGGAGAATGAACTGAGACAGCCTGATCACAGCACACCTACTCATGATGTACTTATTAACCTCCGCTTAAAATACATCCAATTTTCTGGCCTCGGCAACAGTCTGTGGCAACGAGGTCATTGGACACATTGCCTCTGGCTATAGAAATTCCCCCTCAGCTCTGTTCCGAAGATAGCATTCATCTATTCTTAGATTGCGCTCTCTACTCTAGACTCTCACATTGTTGGATAGATCCTCTGCAGGACGACTCGTTCTGTGCCTTTCAATGACAGGTAACCTTCTCCAGTTCCCCTCTCCATTCTCCTCAACACCGGAGAATACAGGCACAGGGCCATCAAACACGCCTCATACGTTAAATAGTTTACTCTCCTAAACCTGCTCTGGATGATTATCACTGCCAGCAAATATTTTCTTAAGCATGATTCCTCACGACAGTAAATTACTAAATTCCATAGGGCAAAAATTGCTTAATTATCAACAGGGATGTGCGAGAGCGACATTCATTATTACTATCGAAGGTACACGTGAGAAGGAAAATGTGCAGTTAAGTTATCTTTGGGAAGACACTCACCGGGAAGAGCAATGATAGCGAGGACGGGGAAGAAAATCACTTTAATTGCTTCTAAAGCATGTGTGACTCGATAACCTACCGTTATCCAATCATAATCTGCAAAAATATATGGAACCACCCAGAAGATATTTTTCCCATTTCCTTTTCTATTCCAAGGGGTCTTTCCCGGATCCTGATCCATGACAGAACGAGCCAGTCCGTCCTTACTCTCCTCTCGGTGCCACATCGGATCTCTGTCCGTGGCAGGAGAGGCTGCTCTCGCTGAAACTGAGGGAACTGAAAGAAAGGGACTCTTATTAATAAGAGAGAGAAATCCTCCGGTGATGTCAGCAGTCTACGTTGAATTGACGCGAATTATTTTCTATGTAAAGACGGGAAGAATTAACCCTTGGTTTACCCAGTAGTTGAGTAGACGAGCACTGTTGTTACTTGGCTTGTAATTTCAAAAATAATAATAAATCTCACAGCATTTCGGAGGACTTAACAAAGTTTATAATAGAACACAATCGACTTAAATAATTAAAGATTGTATGCATTTTCATTAAAAGTTTCCTGTAAGCAAAGAGGTAAATTGGTCAAAAATCACATATGATTCCTCTTCGGTTTCCCTGAAACTGGGGAACAAAAACAATGGTTCTGACACTGGACACCGAAAGCTTGGAATGCGGAAGTTTCATGAGAGAGAAAAGGACTATCAGCCTTCTGTAGAAACCCGCTCTCATGTTAGACAGGAGTAAGAAGTAGACATGAAAGGCAGGCATGCGAAGAGAGAGAGAGTGAGATTGAGGGAGAAATACAGGGACAAAAATGTTGGAATTAATTGTCCGAAACTGGGTTTCCTTCAGCACAATGCGGATCAGATCACTGAGCGGTCGATAGGTATTCTTGGCACACTATCGTTCTATGGTTCTACAAGTACCCCATTAGTGTTTCTCATATCATGCTGATATAGTAGATATGGTATTAATCTTCAACATATGCACAGTGCCTCACCTCTTTGCGAGTTCCTGATGCTGTTGAATCAGAAAGGAACAAGGGAAAAATTTTAAAAATTATCTCCTTTCTGCTCATACCCGTAATCGTAGCACAAACAAGAGTCCACGCCGCAGTCATGCAGTTGTTATCACTGTGTGGCAGCTGATGCTGTTTCGCTCTGGGTAAAGAGACGGTGTGGTAGGATGGGCTTAAATCCAGGGGCATCGGCATATTGTATGAAATATCTTTGTATATATTGGCAAGCAATGTTGATGCTGTATCCTTGTACAATTTACCCTCCACTGAGATCACACAAAAACATACCCGTGCTCCAAACCGGTTATTCGGTTTATTTTATTATTCTTTGTTCCTCGTTTCTCGATTCCTTACAACGTTTCCTCTTACTTGAGCAATGTGTACATGCAACTACTATTTCAAAATCTTTGGAAAACGGTCTCGCTTTCTTCTTGCCGCAGACTGATAACAAGGCATATCTGTGAGCTTACAAAAGTCGAACGGAAACGGGTGAATCACATTTCTTCTGAACTCTTATTAATCTCTCTTGTGGTTTGCAATAACTTCTCATAAAGATGACAAATGCGGAAACAGCGAAACGGGCACGTTTATTCACAGTGGTCATCGCAATAAATTTGAGAGAATGGTGCTTAAAGCTGGCAAGCGTTAGCTTAAAGGGATATAGGTTATTGCAAAACATATTTCTTATTGAGGCAAAACATTAGACAAGCAAAGAATACGTACACGGCGCTGGAAGAACTCAGCAAGTCAGGCAGCAACCGTGAGAACAGACGAGCCAACGTTTCGGGTCGAGACCCTTCATCAGGAATGGGAGGAGAAGAGAGGGCCGAAGCACATTAATAGAGATAGGGGAGGGGTAGGACCTAGAGGCGCCAGGTGCAAAACCAATCAGAGGAAGATAAAGAGGGGGAGGGAGAAGAGATAAGCATGAAAGAACTGTAGAGATAAAGAAGCAGAAAGTTGAAAGGAGAGAGAGGCAGAGAGGGAGCTGGGATAGGGGAAGGGGGAGGGGGATGGAATTACCGGAAATTGGAGGATTCAATGTTCATATTACAAGACTGGACGCTACCCAGACAGTAGATGAGGTGTTGCTCCCCCAACCTGAGTTTGGCCTCATCATGTCAGTAGGGGAGGCCATGTATAGACATACCTAGATGGGAATGAGAGGCAGAGTTGAAGTGGGTGGCAACCGGAAGGTCCTGTCTATTGTGACAGACGGAGCGGAGGTGCTCGACGAAGCCGTCCCCCAATCTGAGTCGGGTCTCGCCGATGTAGAGGAGGCCGCACCGTGAGCACCGGATGCAATAGACGACTCCAGCAGACTCGCAGATGAAGTGCGCCCTCACCTGGAAGGACGGTCTGGGGCCCGGAATGGAGGTAAGGGGGAGGTGTGGGGACTTGTGTAGCATTTGCGCTTGCAGGGATAAATGCCAGGTGGGAGTTCTGTGGGGAGGGACGTGTTGACCAGGTAGTCGCGGAGGGAACGATCCCTGCGAAAAGCTGAGAGGGGTAGGGAAAGAAAGATTTGCTTGGTGGTAGGGTCCTGTTGAAGGTGGCGGAAGTTGCGGAGGATAGAAAGTTGGATCCGAAGGCTGTTGGGGTGGTAGGTGAGGACAAGGGGAACCCTGTCCCTGTTGTGTGTTTTTATTATGTAAAATTTATTCTTATGTTTATTATAAATGATTACGGTATAAATTACTACGATTGCATATTCCACCTTTAGATGGAAACATAACGTAAAGTTGTTACACCTCATGTACGTGATGTCAGTTCAATCACAACGGGAGCAACGACTTCCGGGTTTGCCGGTTTTCAGATGTTCCAAAATGGTCATAATTGGGTGAAAGAGAGCTAAGGAAGTGTCTTTGAAAAACAAGGAGAGTGTGATTTTATCACAGCTGCAGAAAAGGAGGACGCTGTAGTGGATTGTAAGTTAATAAACTGTGAGGGGAACTCAGAAGTAGGAAGGGAACTCGTTTGAGAACATTATGTACAGTGCTCCCATCAGCAAAACGAAAACAACTGACAGAGACAGTGACATGTCCCACTTTATCACGGTTGTGGTCAGAAACAACTGAAACTTCACAAATATTCATCGGCACTTAATCTGTTTAGAAAGTGTAAGTGCCGATGAATATAACCGTTTAAAAAAGGTTTAGATGTGACAGAATTTCTCATTCCTGTCAAGGAAGGAGTCACGGTACAAGAAGCGGGCAGGCGGACGAGTAATCAGTCCATCTTGTTCTGCTACTGGAGAGTGAAATGGGTCCGTTAACAAATCTCTCAGCTACACAGAATTTCAGAACGATAGAGCACAGCTATTCGACATTTACTAATACCTTACACCGGATACGAGCAGACAATATGGAATGTACTTAATTGATACTATTAGGTAGGAACTTGGGAGCCGAATTTGGGAAGTGATTTGCTCCTTCAAATGCACAAGAGAAATATGGAGATTGTTAATGGAGTAATTGATTTGGATTCAGAATTTGCTTGTTTCATTGAGGAAGGGAACGGATGGCCCCGTAAAGTATCCCTGGTTGACAAGAGATCTGGAACACATCTTCAAGAAAAAGAAAGAAACATACTGAAGGTTTTGGAAGAAAGGACCGGTCAGGGCTATGGAAAGGCACAATGTAGCCAAGAGGAATTTAACAATGGACTTAGAATAGTTAAAAGAAGATATCAGAAGGTCTGACAGCCTCATTAAGGTCGGTAAGAACATGGGAGGATAACGAGAGAGAGAGAGTGAGAGAGCAGCGATAAAAGCGGAAGCATGTGTCTGGAATGCAAGGAGGCAGTGAAGGTCCTTACTGATGTTCTGCTTCAGTGTCACCCAGTAAGTGAGCCCTATTTGAATGTAGATACAGCGAAAGATTGCAGATGTGCCGAGGTACGCAGACTCTTAGAATTACGATCTACAAACTGAGAAAACATGAAGATAAACCACTCCCCGGTGCTAGAAGGGATGAAATGCTTGTAATTAGAGAAAGCATGCGAAGATATTGCTGCGCTTTTGTACATGACTATTGCGCCATCACTGGCCACAGAAATAGTGCAGGAGGGTTGGAGAATGTCAAGTGTTATTTCTTTGTTCAAGAATTGTAATGGGGATAGTCTTAAGAATTAAAGGTCAGTAAGTCTTTGGTCAGTAGTGGGCAAGCTATTGCAAAGGTTTCGTAGAGACATAATTTATGAGTTTCTGGAGTCATGTATCCTGCTTGAGGATAGTCAGCATGGTTTTGTGAAGGCATGTCGTCCCCTATGAGGCAGAATAAATTCCATGAAAAGTGCAAAATAGACTGATGAAGTCAGAACAGCAGAGCCTGGGTATATTCATTTTGTAAGTTGTTTGACTCGAGTATTCAGAACGCCATGTGGTCTGGGATCTAGTGAAACCTGGCTGCATAGATTCAGAACTGATGAACCAAGGGAAGGCCGATGAGGCAGTAGGTGGAGATGTTCCGCAAGGAAGGTATAATCTATAATACACTTTACAGCTATATACAGACTCTGCTATTATGGGGTTCTGAGAGACTGACATTAATCTAACCATTCTGCTGTATTTGCATAATTTATTGAGTAAGGAGTGATGATGAAGGCAAAATTCTGAATCCGGACTGAAACTGCACGCCTTCTAAACTGAAATCCCGTGTACCTATTACAGGGCAGATGCTACGATCACATCAAAACAATCTTTTACAGTCGAACTCTGCTACTGAAAATCAACATTTCAAATTATTCAGCAGTATCCGTTGGTGCTTCCCAAATGAACAGGGAACGCGAATTTCAAATTCCCAATTCAAGTATACACAAATTTGTCTTAATGTCAATTTACCTTTGAACAGCGGGTTTATTGTACCCGGAATAGATACAGTGATATCTCGATCCTTTTATCCTTGATTTCATTAGCCCATGTGGAATCCGTGTCTCGCTCTGAAATCAATACCAAAGCAAACAAACAACAGAACACAATCTAAATACGCAGGTAAGGCAAAACAAAAATCTAAGATCGATATTTTTTCCTTCAAAACTGTTTATATAACGAGTAACTGGTTTATATAAACAGTTAATTCCTAGTGTGAATATTCTTCTCACAAAAGGAAACCAGGTGTGAGTGATTGCGGCCCCCCTACACTAAGACTTTATTCAATCACCACTCACTCTTTTCTTTTACAAACACACTAACACTGATTCAAATGCATTATTTGCACGCTCCTCACATCCACCCTCCTCGCAAATGTTTTGCCTTCTCATTAAGCTTGACATCTTCTCTTCAAGACTGGTCACTCCATCATGGAAAACGTGATTGTTTGCTGCCGCAATTCTACCAATCTCTCAATTAAGCATCCTTTTGCTCAGGTTTCGTTTAAATTCCTTGACTCACATCGTCCCATTGTAGTCATCGAGATCTTTATCACAGCGTTTTTATTTTCCTTCACATCCATGACCAGCGAAGTCCCGACACTAAGGACAATTCCCTGTTATCTATTTCTCATAAAAAACACAAAATGCTGGCAGAACTCAGCAGGCCAAACAGCATCTATGGGAGAAGGTAATAACGACGTTTCGGGCCGAAACCCTTCATCAGGAGTGAAGCAACTCCTGTTAATAATGTTATCCAACTCACTGACCTCCGTTGATACCGCTGCCCCCCACTCTTACCCCCATCCTTATCTATTATTTTAGTCTGGTTCTCTTTCTCTCTCTTTTTCCCCCCTCACGATAATTTCTCCCCCCTGCCCTACCCTTCTCTCTCTTTTATTTCCCATAATTCTCCACCTTCCCCCTAGCTCATTTCCCTCCAGCCTATCACTTCCCAACTCTCTAGTTTATCCCTCCCCCACTTCTTATCCCCACTCGTCGATCAAATGTTACTTCACTCCTGATGCAGGGTTTCGGCCCGAAACGTTGCTATTACCTTCTCCCATAGATGCTGTCTGGCCTGCTGAGTTCTGCCAGCATTTTGTGTTTTTTATTTATTTCCAGCATCTGCAGGTTCACTCGTGTTGCCTTATCTATTTCTCCGTCAGAATATTAAAAAAGTTGATGGCGATGATATAGTTATGGTGGACTTTAATTTCGAAAATATTCAGTGGGAAACCCAGTGACTAATGGAATACAGGGAAGTGAATTTATTGATTTATGAAATATTGTCTTTTGACTCAGTATGTTACTGCACCGCCAAGTGGCGGGGAGAGGGGGCCTGTCCAGACTGGAAATTCTGTAACAATCAGGCTGGAGTTTTGAGTACAGAAGCTATTGAGCTTTTCGGAGCAAGTGATCATAACCTTGTTAGTCTGGAGGGTTTTTTTCGGAAAGTAGGGTGTTTTTTTTTCTTTGTCACGATCTTGTCTACACGTGTCAGACCTGGGGTTGTTTACTTCAGCCATCTACGTTGGTTTACCTGAGGAGAGTTGTTGCTCATTTGCATTCGTTGGCATCTACCATGACTGACGACTGAAGATGGAGGTAACATACCACCAGCGGAATCCTATTTTTGTTTTTCTTTATCACAGAAGGAGGCTGACCCTCGCCACTGCTAAAATAAGAGCACAAATGACTTGATGTATTTGTCGAAAAGTTGTCCGCCACCACACAATCGCAAGCGGAAATTTAATTTCCCTGGTCTCCGGGGCCTTTCCCACCACACCCCATGCCTCCCTCCGCGCAAAAAATATATATATTTGTTCTTGACACCGTGATGAACATTATCTAGTCTGCTGAAGATGACTAAACTTTGTTCCCATCCTTTTGCAAGATACTGCCTTGTACACAATGATCTTGCTGATTGCTGTATTTTTGTCATCTCACTGCATTGCCCTGATAGATATATCTTCACTGCCGTGAGGTAAGAACCGTAAACCACAGAAGCATAGATCGACAGAACATTACAGCACAGCAACAGGCATTTTGGCTTCTTGGCTTCTTGGCTGTGCTGAACCATTTTTTGCACAGTCCCACTGACATTCAACTGAACCAGATCCTTTCATAAACCTCTCATCCATGTACCTGTCCAAGTTTCTCTTAAATGTTAAAAGTGAACCCGCATTTATTACTTCATCTGGCAGTTCATTCCACACTCCCACCACTCTCTGTATGAGGAATCACACACTAATGTTCTCTTTAAACTTTTCCCCCTTCATGCTTAACCCATGTCCTCAGTTTTTGTTTTACTCCCCGAGCCTCAGTGGAAAAAGCCTGCTTGCATTCACTCTAACTGTACCCATCATAATTTTATATACCTCTGTCAAATCTCCCCTCATTCTTCTATGCTCCAGGGAACAAAGTCCTAACCTATTCAACCTTTCTCTGTAACTCAGTTTCTCAAGACCCGGCAAAATCTTTTAAAACTTCTCTGCACTGTTTCAAACTTATTAGTATCCTTCCTGTAACTCGGTGACAAAACTGCAAACAATACTCCAAATTCGGCCTCATGAATGCCTTATACAACCTCACCATAACTTTCGACTCTTATACTCAAACTTTGACTTATAAAGGCCAATGTACCGAAAGCTCTCTTTATGACCCTATCTACCAGTGACGACACCTTTAGGGAATTTTGTATCTGAATTCCCAGATTCCTCTGTTCTACTGCACTCCTTAGTGTCCTACCATTTACCTTGTATGTTCTACATTCGTTTGCCCTTCCAAAGGGCAATACCTCACACACGTCTGTATTAAACTCCATCTGCCATCTTTCAGCCCATTTTCCAAGCTGGTCCAATTCCCTCTGCAAGCTTTGAAAACCTTCGTTACTGTCCACTACACCTCCAAATGTGCTAATCCAATTTACCACAATATCATCCACATGATTGATATATATGATAAATAACAATGGGCCCACCACTGATCTCTTTGGCACACGACTAGTCACAAACCTCCACTCAGAGAAGCAGTCCACCACTACCAGTCTCTGACTTCTCCCACTGAGCCAATGTCTAATTCAATATACTGTCTCACCATGTATACCTAGCGACTGAATCTTCCTAACCAACCTCCCATGCGGGACCTTGTCAAAGGCCTTACTGAAGTTCATGTAGACAACATCCACTGCCTTCCCTTCATCCACTTTCCTGGTAACGTCCTCGAAAAACGCTAATAGATTTGAAAAACATGACCTACCACGCACAAAGACATGTCGACTCCCCCTAATAAGTTCCTGTCTATCCAAATTTTTCTAGATCCTATCTCTTAGCACTCCTTCCAATAAATTAGCTATAACTGACGTCAAATTTACTGGCCTATGATTTCCCGGATTACTTTTTGAGCCTTTTTTAAACAATGGAACAACATGAGCTCTCCTCCAATTCTCCGGCAGCTCATCCGTAGATATGGACATTTAAATATATCTGCCATGTCCTCTGCAATTTCAGCACCAGTCTCCTTCAGGATCCGACGAGTACCCTGTCAGGTCCTGGGGATTTATCTACTCTTATTTGCCTCAAGATAGCAGACACGTCCTCCTATTCAATCTGTAAAGGTTCCATGACCTCACTACTTGTTTGCCCTATTTCCATTGACTCCTTGCAGGTTCCTTAGTAAATACAGCCGCAAATAAACCATGTAAGTTCTCCTCCATTTCTTTTGGTTCCAGACATAGCCAGCCACTTTGATCTTAAAGAGGACTAATTTCATCCCTTACTTTCCTTTTGCTCCTAACATGTACCTGTAGAACCTCTTTGGATTATCCTTCACCTTGACTGCCAAGGCAACCTCAGGTCTTCTTTTAGTCCTAATAATTTCTTTGTTAAGTATTACTAGCACTTTTTGAACTCCTCCAGTACCTTATTTGCTCCCTGTTTCCTATACATGTCATACATCCTTCTCTCTTCCACTTAATCAGATTTCCAACATCCCTAGAGAACCAATGTTCCTTATTCTCATTCACTTTGCCTTGAAACCTGACAAGAACATGCAAACTCTGCACTCTCAAAATTTCTCCTTTGAAGGCCTACCACTTACCACTCACATCCTTGCCAGAGAGCAACCTGTACCAATCCACGCTTTTCAGATCATTTCTCATTTCTTCAAATTTGCCCTTTTTCCAGTTTAAAATCTCAATCCGAGGACCAGATCTATCTTTATCCGTGATCATGGTGAAAAATGGTGTTATGATCACTAGAACCAAAGTGTTCCCCTACACACACTTCCGTCACCTGTCCTAACTCGTTTCCGAAAAAGAGATCTAATATTGAATCCTCTCTAGTCGGTACCTCTATATATTGATTTAGAAAACTTTCCTGAACACATTTTACAAACTCTAACCCATCTAGACTTTTAACAGTATGGGAGTCCTAATCAATATGTGGAAAATTTAAATCCCCTACTATCACAACTTTATGTTTCCTACTGTTGTCTGCTGTCTCTCTGTAGATTTGCTCCTCCAACTTTCGCTGACTATTGGGAGGTCTACAATGCAACCCCATTAATGTGGTCATACCTTTCCTGTTTCTCAGCTCCACCCATATGGCCTCGGTATACAAGCCCTCTAATCTGTCCTGCCTGAGCACTACTGTAACATTTTCCCTGACTAGTAATGTCACCACCAGTCCTCCCCCACCATTCCTCCCTCTGCTTCTATCATATCTGAAGCATCGGAATACTGGTACATTAAGCTGCCAGGTTGCCCCTCCTGTAGACAGGTTTCACTAATGGCTACAATGTCATAACTCCACGCGTCAATCTACGTCCTCAGCTCGTCAGCCTTCCACACAGTATTCCTCGAATTGAAATAGACACAGCTCAGAAGATTACTACCACCACACACAACTCTTCTATTTCTGACTTTGCATCAACTACTAACATCATTTATTTTCACTCCCGCTCCACTATCTGCTCTGGCACTCTGGTTCCCATCCCCACGTAAACGTTATGCTATGTCTGAATGCCCCGTCATACTCATCCACTACGTTTCATTATGATGTTCTGAGCTTTGATCTCTGATACTACCCTTCCCTCAGCATAAGAACATAAGAACTAGCAGCAGGATTAGGCCATCGGGCCCTTCGAGCTTGCCACGCCATTCAATAAGACCGTGGCTGATTTGTCCGTAAACTCAGCCCCATCTACCTGCCTTTTCCGATAACCCTTCGTTCCCCTACTATGTAAAAATCTATCTAACTATATGTTAAATATATTTAGTGAAGAAGTCTCAACTGCTTCCCTGGGCAGAGAATTCTACAGATTCTCCACTCTCTGAGAAAGACAATATATCCTCAACTCCGTCCCAAATATTCTCTCCTGAATCTTGAGGCAATGTCCCCTAGTTATAGTCTTACCTACCAATGAAAACAACTTTCCTACTTCGATTTTACCTATCCCTTTCAAAAGGTTGTATATTTCTATAAGATCCCCTCACATTCTTCTGAATTCTAGAGGGTATAGTCCCAGGCGACTTAGTCGCTCCTCATAGGTTAACCCCTTCATCTCTGGGATCAACCTGGTGAATCTCCACAGAGTTCTCCAGGTGCAGCCTGACCAGTAACCTGTATCGTTGCAGAATGGCCTCCCTGAAGTTGAATTCAATCCCTTTAGCAATGAAGGCCAACACTCCGTTTGCCTTCTTAATAACCTTGTGTACCTGTAAGCCAGCTTTTTGCGATTCATGAACAAATCCCTCTGCAAAACAGCATGTTGCAATCTTTCACCATTCAAATAACAATAAGCTCTACTTTTATTCCTTCCATTGTGGATGATCTCGTATTTACCAACGTTGTATTTCATCCGCCAGACGTTGGCCCACTCACTTAACCTATCTATTTCCCTTTGAAGCCTGTCCACCTCCTCTGTACATTTTGATTTTCTACTCAGTTTAGTGTCATCCCTTTCCGGGCATGTTCCATCATGTGCTAAGTCATCTGGCTGCTCACCCTCCCACTTTATAATGGGGTGGTCCCGACCGGATGTATCCATGACTCTGGCACCCGGGATACAACACACTGTCCGGGTGTCCCTGTCGCGCCCGCAGAATCACGTCTCTATTCCTCTAACCATGGAATCTCCTATCACCACTGCATTCCTCTTCACCTCTGCTCTATTCTAAGTGAGAGTATCGGACTCAGCCCCAGAGGCATGGTCACTGCTGCTCTCCCACTCCCCAATATGTCAACCTCCACGACGGTATTCAAAGTGGCAAACATTATTGAGAGGCTGCCCATTTCCCTTCTTTAAACTGACAGCCACAGTTACCCGTCTCCTGCAACGCAGGGATGTGTAACTCCCTGTACCTCCAACCTTTTACTTGCACAGTTTTCCACATGATCTGGAGTTCGCCTAGCGGCTGTTCCACTTCCGTAACACGTTCTCTCAGGCACTTCACCGAGATGCACCTGTACAAACAGGGTTTCCGTGAGGGTGGTCCTCTCCAGGAATCCCGACATCTCACGCATAGAACAAAGGACTACACCTGGAGCCATTTTTACTGCACTAACTGGGTCCCAATAGTAGAGGAATAAAAAAAACAAGAAGATATAACTCACGAGATACACATCACGCCCACACCTATAATGCCTCTTTCCACTGATTTGATTTCATTTCTAAAAACAGAGTAACGCCGTCTCCTCGGCCTTCCGGCCTGTCCTTTCGATACAATGTGTATCGTTTGGTTTACTTTTATTGGCATCAGATTGATACTCCTTAATTACAAATACCGCCTGTGCGGATAAACTCATAGAGTTGGTCCACATTGCCACTGACAGATCCTCTGCCCAAAGTTATAATACTAAATGAGCATTCTTCGCTAAATGGCATTTAGCTCAATCGGACCTTTATGCAGCGCCGTAACAGATTGTGTTTCGCTCATTTTACCGGGGAATTATACAAGAAGAATTATAAAGGGCGCGGCGAGACACCGAACAGCTTCCAGAACCCTGAGCATTTCAAAACTGTCGGCCTCAGCAATACAAAAGTGAGACACAGCTTTGTCCGCCGGATACAGACGTCCCATGTTACGGCCCAAATGCGAAAATACCCCTGCCTTCATTTTAAGGCAATAATGAAACATTGATTGCAGCTAAATGTAGGAGTGAATTCCAGATTATGCTGCACGTTAAGTTGTAAACATTTTAATGGGGATAGCTAAACTGAACGTGTACCAAACCGACCCGTCCTGCAACATTTGTTTAGAGAGGGTTACTGTAAAACAAAGTGGCACAACATGCTGGGGAACTGCAAGACAGTTCTAATATTTCAGTTTTCGGGGGAAAACAGATTGTTAATAACTTAATGATTTACAAGCGACAGAGCAATTTTGGATTGTGCAATATACTTTCCAAAAAAACGAAATAGACGAAGGGCAATTTCTACTGCAGGTACTCGATCAAAATTAGCTTGATCCACTGATTGTGCCGTTTTTCCAACAGTAATTTCGAAAGGTATTACATTATTCTATAAACGCATTAACACGTCAGTTTCATTTTCAGTTAACTCTGCATTGGCAGTGTTAAGAATAGTTAATTCACTGCTATTTCTTCGAGAAATCTGTACTGTACATGTTTGTTTTAATATAACGGCAGTCAATATCGTACTGGGACAAGGACAAACATCTAAATATCCAAAAGTATCACCTTCACGTTTCACAGTAGCCTGATGATGCATCCAGCAATACGCAGTGTGACCACAGTGAATCTGATTGGCTGAGAGGGTGGAATCGAGCTTTGGGAAGTGGATGGTGACTTTCGCATCTCACACTAACACAGAGGAACATTTAATTTACCTGTTACCCAAAATCGGTGAAAAAAACGGAGAATGGTTTAACATGTATTCATTCCAATAGGGAAATCACAGAGAAGGTCGCCAGTGAATCGAATGGATAGTTGTAAATCCAGAAGTCCTGGCTATTATTCGATTGCAAGGTCAGATTCTGAAACCCCGATATTGCCCGACAGCAATGTTCCCTCTTTTTTTTTCACAGCTGGGCGGGTTCAACGGGAAAGTATTACACGGGCAAATAATTGAGCTGATTTTGAATGCTCTAAACGAGTGAATGATGCCGAGCTGTCAACACAACTGACAGGCACAATGTCAAAAATACAATGCTTTGACCAGACGGCGTCGGTGTTCAGCTGCCAGCGATTTACTAAAAATGAAATATCGCCTTCAATTCTGGCTATTTTTGCTGCTTATCACAGTGTCCTAACTTGAAAATCCGACAATGTAAATACATTGAAGCTCCAAGCTGTTTTAAAGCGCAGTTTGGGGAATGTTTACTATTCAGAAATTAATGAATTATAAACTCTACCACATAACGTATTTCAGGGATTTTCACAATGATATGAACAACTATTTCAAACTTGTATTAACAAAACATCCTTTATTTTTTGCGGTGTGATGGGGCAATGGTACACTTGATGGAAATAGAGCAGATAATGACTATGTCATCGCCGATCATGGTGGAAGGGAATTTCAGTTTATTGTAAAATATCGGACTCTCCCCTCCTCTCTGCACCCCACCCGCAATGTCCTTAGAGTTACTGCTCATCCAGAGAAATCACAAAATGTAATAGCGCTTTCGTACGTGGGACAGGAGGAGGTGCCGCAGGAGGTTGTCAGGAGGATCAGTGGCATATCTGAAGGCGGTGGGGAAAGTTGTCGGTGTCGTAGCTGAAATTGATGAGCTCAGCGTGGGTGCAGGAAGCAGCACTAATTCAGTCGTCAATGTAGGGGTTGAACGGATGGGTTCGGAAACACAGACTCAGGACCATAGTCTCGTAGCTGCACCGATGTACGCGGGCGGAACTGTGGAGCACAATGCACTTTAAAATGGTACGGTGCTCTGATCCAGCAGAAATAGGAAGACAAGCCGGCGAATGAAGGAAACGCACTGAGTCTGTGGGAGGGACCTCTGTATGTAATTGATGCTTGGGAGTTCTGAGTGGAACAAGGATTGCGCCGGCCCAGTCGGACAGAAGGTGCCGGCAATATACGGAACTTTGGTTAGGTCCGGGTGGGTGAGGGCGCTAACTCACGACATCCTGGCAACAATGAGGGCAAACGGAGATTTTACCACATTTATTAGCTGCTCCCTGAACTTGCTCTGTGTAACGGCGTAGAGGGCCGTGTTCGTACAACAGCTCAGAAGCTGCAGAATGATGCCAACCGGTCGCAGCGACTCAGGCGGAAGCACATATGTGGTAACAGAAGACAGCCGATCCCACGCAGAGAACACAGTGAAAGGTGCCGACAGCAGGATGAAATTGCCCGAAACGATCAGCAATAAAACCAGGGATTTCCTGCGTTTCTCCATCTCCGGGTCTCTAGCACCCTGTCCGTTTCCGGGAACCCTGAGTCTCCTGCGAGCTCTGCTGGTGACTAAGACGTGCCTGACGGTGAGGCCGTTCGTCAGCAGAACCAGGAGAAATGGGATTACAGGGGTCAGAAAGTAATAAAGTAATTCAATTAGAGTCGTCACATATATATGAAAATAATGCCATCCGTACGAACAAATGAATGGATCAACTATCGATCTGTAGTACACTGAGAGTCGAAAATACCAGTAAATGTTCTTTAAACAGCTGATCAAAGTCACTGCTCCCAAAACCACAGCCGCAGTTTTCCCGGTGCAATATTTTGCTTTCAGCTTCTGGCAACAAATGGCGATAAACCGATCAAAAGTGAACATGACGGTGAACCAGACCGAACAGTCGGTGACGGTGTAAATCAGAGCCGCGTGGATATTACACCCCTTGGGCATTGAGCGGAGGAAAACGCGGAATGGCAAGTACATCAGTAGAATCTTGCTCAGTATCAGGTCCAGAATGAGAACCAGAAGATCCGCCACTGCCATGGCAACCAGGTAGCAAGTGACAACTCTGGAGAGGCCGCACTTGCCCCGAGACAGAATGAATATAGTCACCATGATCACTGCGAACAAAGGAAACAATCAGGGTAAACACATCAGGAAGAGTTCTCTAAAAACATCGTATTCAGTAGACCACTTTCTTGTCTGTAACAGTGTTAGAAAATATTGTACAAGCCTGTGGAATATAATCGCAGCAATTACAATTTAATGAACCTATACCATTTTGCAATCAACAGATAACGATGGCTGATGATTGGGAAATTTCGTACATGTTGAGGGAAAAGGAGCTGAATGATACATCATCTATTAACTCTGCATAATTTCAGCTGACTTGAAATAAGTGTCCTTGACACCCCCTACGTTTAGCTGAAGCACAGTTTCCTATCCCTATTGTTACCCAGGGCGCCGGGTTTGTGGAGAGATCAGCAGCCCAAAGCCCTGATCAGAAGCCCATCTCTCTTCCTGCTTGCCGACATTGAGTGGGTGATTATCAGCTCCAAATCATGTCACAAGGCTGACCGTCACCTTTGTGTACGTTTGCCTTCATATTTGTATTCTGTTCATTAAAGTCTCGATAATGCGTTATCTTTTTCAGCCCCAGTGAACCTGCCAGAGTCTCCGAGTGATAATTCAAACGATAACAAAAGACAGTAAACTGTTCATATACGTGGAATCAGAACAGGAAACACAACCGCAGGAAAAAGCGGAATCATTAAGAGAAATGTTCACAATACGAGAACGCGCAGGGCATGTTATTGCGGAGCGACAGCCAACGGGGAAACGTGAAGAATGTTCTGAGGATATCCAGAGAGCTTAAAAGAGGGAGGAAGTTATGTTTTGAGACGAAATATAAAAGAACTATTTATAATATGACAGGATAGCCCTAAAGTCCTAAGAGCGGAGGAACATGCTTAATGTTCAGGAACAGCCTGACGTGCAGATGACAGTCACACCGATTAGCCACGGAAAGACTGGGAGGTTGGAACCCAGTTTAATTGCAAAGGAACCTCAAGTGAGGAAGCAACTCGTCTAACAGCAGATATAAATGAGGCGGGGTATAGAGCGGATGGAAAGGGGGTATCCTGTCAAAATGTAAACTTTGAAAGTCTCAGTGACAGGCTGATATGTGCAACGATTGTGTGTAAGTTCACTCATCAGAAATTTGAGCATTCCATCCGGAGCATTAACGTTTAGGAACGAGACAATCAATACTTACAAGACAGTAGTTACACCCAAAATTACTAGATGATTGCTGCCGTCCTTAAAACAGTCAATACGGCGCCGTGAACACCGGTCACGGAAATCCCTCAATGTGCCCGCAACAAACCTGTTCTCCCTCTCCAAAGACGGCCTGACACGAGCGTACACTCGGAAAAGGGGCAGTCTTTTGGCCCCGGAGGCGCCCTTCATTGTCCGCCGCCTAGACCCATGAATGGCCATCTCGACCGAGCCCGGGAACAATCCGACCAGGAGATTCTGCTCTTGCCCCCTTTCGGACAGGGTGCCCGGAGATGAGGAGCGCGGAACTAAAGTGCAGCCGGAAACTCAGCAGCAGCCCTTCGGAGCATTAACTGAGAAAGCCTGATCACAGCACACGATTATAAGCCATTCGATCATGGCCAATGTATTTCCCTCCCAACATAAATTCGATGTCCCTACTCATGACGTACTTATTGACCTCCGCTTAAAATACATCCAGTCATCTGGCCTCGGCACAGTCTGTGGCAAAGAGGTCGTTGGACACATTGCTTCTTGCTATAGAAACTCCCCATCAGCTCTGTTCTGAAGGCGCATTCATCTATTCTGAGATTGCGCTCTCTGTCCTAGACTCTCCCACTATCGGATAGATCCTCTGCACGACGGCTCGATCTGTGCCTTTTAATTACAGGTGAGCTTCTCCAGTTCCCCGCTCCATTCTCTTCAACACCAGAGAATACAGGCACAGGGCCATCAAACACGCCTCATGCGTTAAATCGTTTATTCTCCTAAACCTACTCTGGATGATCACCACTGCCAGCACATATTTTTTTCTTAAACAGGATTCCTCAGGACAGTAAACTATCAAAGTGCATAGAGCAACAAATTGCTTAATTATCAACTGGTATGTGCAAGAGCAGCATTCATTATTACTATCGGAGGTACAAGTGAGAAGGTAAATGTGCAGATAAGTTATCTTTGGAAAGACACTCACCGGGAAGAGCAATGATAGCGAGGACGGGGAAGAAAATCACTGTAATTGCTTCGAAAGCATGCGCGACTCGATAATCTACCGTTATCCAATCATAATCTGCAGAAATATATGGAACCATCCAGAAGATATTTTTCCCATTTCCTGTTATATTCCAATCTGTTCTTCCCGGATTCTGATCCATGACAGAACGAGCCAGTCCGTCCATACTCTTCCTTTCGGTGCCGCTCCGGATCTCTGTCCGTGACAGGAGAGGCTGATCTCGCTGAAACTGAGGGAACTGAGTGAAAGCGACTCTTATTAATAAGAGAGAGAAACCCTCCAGTGACGTCAGCAGTCTACCGTGAATTGACGCGAATTATTTTCTATGAAACGACGGGAAGAGTTAACCCTTGGTTTGCCCACTAGCTGAGTGGAGGAGCACTGTTGTTGTTTCATGGCTTGGAATTTGAAAAGTAATAATAAACCTCACAGCATTTCGGAGGATTTAACAAACTTTAAAATAGAACAAAATCGTCTTAAATAATTAAAGATTGTATGTTCTGAAACAGAACATTTAAAGCTTGGAGTACGAAAGATTTATGAGATAGAAAAAGACTATAAGCTTTCTGTAGAAACCTGCTCTCATGTTAGACAGTATTAAGAAGTAGACATGAACGGCAGGCATGGGGGGGGCGGGGAGAGAGAGAGAGAGAGAGAGAGAGAGAGAGAGAGAGAGAGAGAGAGAGAGAGAGAGAGAGAGAGAGAGAGAGAGAGAGAGAGAGAGAGAGAGAGAGAGAGAGAGAGAGAGAGAGGGAAAATGAAGGTGGAATTAACTGTCGGCAAATGGGTTCCCTCCAGCACAATGCGGATCAGATGACTGAGTATTCGATAGATATTTTTGGCACACTTTCGTTCTGTGGTTCTACCAGTGGCTCATTAGCATTTCTCATGTCATGATGATATAGAAGATCTGGTAATGATCTTCAACATGTGTACAGTGCCTCACTTCTTTGCGAGTCCCCGATGCTGTTGAAACAGAAAGGAACCAGGGAAAAAATTTAAAAACAATCTCCTTTCTGCCCATACCCGTACTGGTAGCCCATTCAAGAGTCCACGCCACCGTCATGCAGATGTTATCACTGTGTGGTACCTGATGCTGTTTCGCTCTGTGTAAAGAGACGGTGTGGTAGGATAGGCTTAAATCCAGGGGCATAGGCATATTGTATGAAATATCTTTGTATATATTAGCAAGTAATATAGTGTGTGCATTCAACTATCATTTCAAAATCTTTGGAAACCGGTCTTGTTTTCTGTTTGCCGTAGGCCGATAACATGGCGTATCTGTGATCTTACAAAGGTCGAACTGTAACGGGTGAATCACATTTCGTCTTAACTCATATTAATCTCTCTGGTGGTTTGCAATGAGTTTCTCATAAGGATTAGAAATGCGGAAACAGCGAAACGGGCACGTTTGTTCACATGGATCAGCGCAATACATTTGACGGAATGGTGTTCGGAGCTGGCAAGCGTTTCATTAAAGGTATATAGGTTATTGTAAAGCATATTTCTTATTGAGGCAAAACATTAGACAAACAAAGTTGTGCACTGTAGGTGTCGAAGAAAATATATTATTAGATCCCTCTTTCGGCAACATTACGTCCAGCCACTGAATATAAGCGGCACCTGATTGTGTTATTTGAGGTTCTTTATCTGCGAAACCACCGAACAGAGTCCAGATTTAAACTGGAACGCATAAAACACAGCTGTCTTCGGTGTAAGTGAAACAAATTCCTTTAAGCTTTACTGATGTATAATAACCCTGTGCGATGAAAACTCGCTTTCTCTGGTCTGCTCGGTCGGAGTGTGACCACAGTCCGATATAACGATAATTATAGAACACAGCGAGAGTTCTTCCCCAATAGCTTGAGTGCTTACTGATCTTCTTGCGAAAAGCATCATATGATCTTGATGTTTAGAGTACTAAAAATTCCAACAACGATGCAAATACTGAGGTATTCACTCTGCAGTTTGCATTTTGCTTAACAAACATCAGTAATATTTGCTGACTTGTGAGCGGCCATTAACAATTCAATATATTACGAATGTTGTCACACTTGTCCTTCGGAACCCGTGACAGTGCGATCAATGATAATTGGACATCATCTTTAGCCGTATGGTTCTGCTGAGTGACGTGTTTAAAGACAGACATTGTCATAGTCAGTGCTGACGTTGGGGTAGCAGCGACATTACAAGTGCGGAGCATTATGGTACTAGCCCAGCAGTTTACTTCTCCGCCTGGACAGTGAAGTGACTGGATATGCAGTGAAATTATCACTGTGATCAGGGATGTGGGATTTGATCAGTAGTCGCGCTGTCATTCCGGCAAATGATGTGTCTGGATCTGCATTGATAATATAGGAATAGATTCTTCCCTCAGCCATTAAATTTCTGAATCGCACAGAACCCAGAAACCATACCTCACTGCATATTGTTCTCTTTATGCCTTAACTTAATTTAACATTTTTAGACCAATGTTAACAGTGACTGTGATTTACAGTTTTAATTGTTATGTATTGCAATGTACTGCTCCAGCATAACAACACATTTCACGACATATGCCACTGACATTAAACTTCATTCTAGTTATTTTCTATATATTTAGTGATTCACTTCTGAGGTCGATGGCTGCTGAATATATCGCTGTGTAGGATCGCTTTAAGAAATAAACTGTGTATGTGATAGCTGTGATGTTCCAGAAGTGAAAACAAGTATTGGTATCCTCCTCAATTGACTGTCCAGTGTTACACTTCCAAATGTTGTGAGTGAACCCTCACTCAGTGCGTCCCAGATTCCTTTTGACATATGGTTCACCAAGTCTTTCGTCAGATACATATGAATTAACAATCTTTGTACACGACCCTGTTGTCTAAACCCGTCTCGCAGTTTGAGAAAACTCTCCCGTGTTGAATATTTCCACCACCAGATGTAATGAAAAGATGTTGATTATGAATTATCCAGTGGGTATATTTATGGTAAAAACATGGTTTGAAACATTGTTTGTATAGAAGCTAAAGTTGAAATGAGCAAGTTGTCTGATACCAAATTGCATTACTGCAAATTTAAATCGCTTCACACCGTCAACTGATCTGTAAAAGCAAGATATATCCATTGGTTTTCATTTGATATCATTGCCAATCTGGTGTCTAATGGCGAATCTACATAGAAAGCAGACGAAATGCATTTTGACAAATTGCTATCTATTGGCATTAGGAAAACGACACATCAGTTGCATCTGTAAGATAAAAGCCTATGTATGGGCTAGGCAGTGGTCCTGCATTTGAGGTCAGCGTGGAAGCTGCAGGACAGAGGCATCTGGAATGATTGTCCACCTGGGTTGTTAATTACTCTGTTATTTGTGGCAGAATTGCCAATGCGGTCCATGTAGATAACAACTAAAACAGTAATGTACAGAATGACGGTGTGACAATAGCTTATCCCTTTAATCTGGATAATCGAAGATAAGCTGACTGCAGTAATCGCACAGGGAGTTGGATAAATCTCCAACTGAATTCTATGCAAAGAGGAGGAAATTAAAATATGCATTTTGGAATGCATTTCAGATGATAACCAGGAGACTCTGTGACCTCATCACTGTGGACGGTCTTAACGCTCCAAAGACAACCATATTATCGACAGCAGCCTGCAACGTCAGCAGCGTGGCCACCAGTAAGATCATCGCCGCAGCTGAGCGAGCTGAGATCTAGAGAAGCAATGACAATTTCAATGTGATCGGTGATGTGTTTTGAAACTGCAGGCCATTCTGCTTATTGAATCCCGTAATCGTTCTGACGTTCCAGCAGAACATTCACCGTGTCTGCTTCGTATACGCTGTTCTGCGGTTCAATTCCAGGGAGTGGCTCTCCAAGAGATCGGAGAGATGGTCAGAGTGTGATTAGTGAAGTCTTCGGGCAGATTCATCAAGGCTGTGTATCACAACCGTCCCCATTTGCAGAGGACTCTTCCTTAGAATGTTCACTCATATTGGAGCAAAATTTCCAAATCATTGCAAAATCTTTATCAATAACATGTTTTATTTTCATTTTATTCCAACATCCGGCGTATTCCTTATTTCCAAATGTGCTGGACTACAACAGGTTAACTACATCTCTTTCTGACTGTAATTAATTTGATTCGTGATGTGCAATAATTCTCTTTGCTGTTGAACACAGCCTGTTTGGAAGAACACAAACTTGAACATTTATTTGTGGCATGCTTCACAATATTTCTGAGTTTTATAAATTTGTTAAACGTGTGTTTACAGACATAAGGTATATGTTAACAATTATATGTACTGTATAATTGACAGCCTCTGACATCCGGAAAAAAGCATCTGTATGTAGACTGGATATTTTTAGGTTCCTCGGGGTGATCCATTATCCGCACGACTGAACACAAGCTGCCCTCCTTTCATACTGTACATTCTTTATCCACGTATCGCTTGAACAAAATCCGCAATTATTCTTCTGCAGGTTGACCAAATAAAATAGATGTAAATATCTCCTTTCCTCCACTAGCCTGCAGGGCACACGTCAACATGATTAGCCCACCTGCTTAGCCCACTACTCCCCCTCCACCCCACCGATCAGGGTGACATACAGTTATGGGAGGATGGTCCTATGAGCAGATGGTGTATATCAAAGGTCTTGGTTATGCGACCATTGACGCCGGACGGACAATTTTGGAAGACTGTTGATTGACCTGGGTCCTCTAACACAGGAGCGATCTGTTGCCGCTTCTCTCATTGACATTAACGTTTAGACAGAGATTGTATTTGAGGTTCTGGTGGAGATTCGAGGGAGGGCACGTGATCCCAATGAAGCCTCCACTTGATTTTAGTTGAATAATTTTCATTGAATTATCTGGTCTCTGAAACACGGAAACGTAAAGGTACTAGAATACCGCCAACTATTGTTTCGTTTGTACGTTTTTAGCATTAATTGTTCTCGCTCTGATCGGTCCGTACCTCTCTTTGACCTCAACCCGATATCAATTCTCATGATCTGGTATTGTTTAATGTTTTTTATCAGTCCACGAGCGTAATGGAGACCGAAACGATTACTTAGGATCACACTGTAATATTCTTTCAGCCATGATGCAGAGATGCCCACAACATAGAAGCCCGAACGCGCCAGTCGGAAAGTGTGTTACAGATTTATCTACCCGTTCCCTTCTGAAGCGAGCATTCCAATGTAACACCTTCCGTTCGATATTCAACACACCTTGAGGCTTTCACACACTTTTACATCGCAACTCATCTCATTCACTGCCAGCAAATCCCATCATCAGCATGTCCTTGCCAGCAGTCTCCCTACACACTGCTTCTGCTTCTGAACCCTCCGGAACAGCTCTCGCAAACCTGCCAGGGAGGATATTGATCGCCCTCAGGTTCAGGTGGAACTTGTCCCTTTTGTACAGGTAGTACATTCCCCAGAAGAGATCTCAAATGACCCAGAAATCTGACCACCACTCTATTGCATTGGTTTCTCAACCACACAGTTATCTGTAAAAATCAGCTAATCTTGCCCCGCCCTCACTGGCGGACTGCTCGAGCAGCAACTCAGAGATCATTAAACTGGTGATAATGCTTTGCAGCATTCTACCTAGCTCCCAAAAAATAATTCTTTGGTGCGATTACAGGGGCATGCAAGCGTTTGGGCAGCCCGAACAACATTTCTGTTACTCTGAATAGTTAAGTGAGTAGAAGATCAACAATGGGACCATAGAACACTACAGCACAGTACAGGCTCTTCAGCCCTCCATGTTGTGCCGACCCATATAATCCTTGATAAAAATACTAAACTCTGAGAACCGGGACAGGAACGGACCCAAATGCAGGCCGCAGGCACTGAAGTACCAAGGGCAGGACAGAATGGGGATGCCATGGCATGCATGGGGTAATACAGGCGGTGCTGGATCCCGAAGTTCAGGCGAGGCAGGAGGATTCCAGAGTTCAGGCGACGCAGGAGGATTCCAGTGTTCGGGGCAGACAGGAGGATCCCAGATTTCAGGCAGGAGAGCCCCCTGGGGCAGGCGCATATTTCCTGGGCAGGGCCGCCTCCCAGGCAGGAACACGGACGCCCGGGCAAGACGCGGAAAACCTGGGCAGGTGCGGGGCACAAACCATCAGAGGTGAGGAGTAAGGAAGGGATGTAGTCCCTCCACCTGGCAAGGGCAGACGGCCTGGCTTCCAGACGGAGGCAAGGGACAGGAAGGGACAGAACCACGAATGGGTAACGGCGACGGCATGACTTACCCGACCAAGCCAAGGGAACAGAAGGGAGCTGGGTCCAGGGTGAGCAGCAGGACAACGGGGATACACCGGTAAATAGGGGGAAGCAAACAGACAGCGTAACAGGGCGGGCAACGCAAATACGGCGGAACAGAGGGACCGGCGCACACGAGAGAAGCAGGAAAACAAGACGAACCGGAGAGAATAGGTACAGAGCAGGTTGCATAGCGGAATGCAGAGCCGTTTGCAGAGCAGGCAAAGAGCAGGATTCGGAGCAAACGAACCAGGCACAGAACGGGTTAAACCGGCTTCGGAGCAGGACGACCCACCAACTAGGCTCAATCCCCGAGCCCCTTATAAACACCTGCCCCTAATAGGCGACAGGTGTACCTCCCTAAGCCAAGATGATCCAATGGCTCCTTGTGACAGTAGGGCTGGCTGCAAGACACGGAGTCATGATCCCACGGACCGGAGCAAGACCCGGAAGCCGGGATCCGGACCGGACCCCAACATAAACCCACACAACCCCATAACCCTCTAATTTTCTTTCATCCATTTGACTGTCCAAGAGTCTCTTAAATACCCATAATGTTATAGCCTCCACCACCATCGCTGGCAAGACATTCCAGGCACTCACAACCCTCTGTATAAAAAACTTACCCCTGATGTCTCCACTAAACTTCCCTCCCTTAATTTTGTATATATGCCTTCTGGTGTTTGCTATTGGTACCTACGAAACAGGTACTGACTGTCCACCCCATCTATGCCTCTCATAATCTTGTAGACCTCTATCAAGTTCCCTCTCATTCTTCTACGCTCCAAAGAGAAAAGTCCCATCTCTGCTAATCTTGCTTCATATGACTTGCTCTCCAAACCAGGCAACATCCTGGTAAATCTCCTCTGCACCCTCTCCATAGATTCCACAACCTTCCTATAATGAGATTACCAGAACTGAACGCAATAAATGCGGTCTCACCAGAGATTTGTCGAGTTGCAACATGAATTCTCTGTTCTTGAACACAAACCCCCTGTTAATGAAGCCTAGCAACCCATAAGCCTTGTTAACTACCCTATCAACCTGTGCAGCGACATTGAGGGAGGTATGAATTTGAGCCCCAGGGTCCCTTTGTTCATCCACAATCTTAAGTAACTGACCATTAATCCTGTTCTCAGTCTTCTGGTCTGTACTTCCAAAATGCATGACCGCACTCTTGTCCGGATTGAATTCCATCTGCCATTTTTCTGCCCAACTCTGTAGACTGTCTCCATCCTCTTGTAACCTTCGACATCTACGGTTCCATCCACAACACCTCCAATCTTCGTGTCATCTGCAAACTTACTCAGCAATCCTTCCGCCTCTACATCCAGGTCATTTATAAAAATCACAAATAGCAGGGGTCCCAGGACAGATCGCTGCGGCACTCCACTAGACACTGACCTCCAGGCAGAATACTTTCCTTGCACAACTACCCTCTGCTTTCTTCCTTTAATCCATTTTTTTTATGCAAACAGCCAAGGTTCCTCTGATCCCAAGCCTCATGAGTTTCCGGATGAGTCTCTCATGAGGGACCCTGTCAAATGCTTTGCTAAAGTCCATGTAGACAACATCCACTGCCCTACCCTTATCAATTTCTTTTGTTATCTCTTCAGAAAACTCAATCAGGCTCGTGAGGCAGGATCTTCCCTTCACAAAGCCATGTTGACTATCCATGAGTAGACTGTTCTTCACCAAATGCTTGTAGATACTATTCTTAAGAATCCTTTCCAGTGGTTTGCATACCACCAACGTAATACACACCAGTCTATAGTTCACAGGTTTCTCCCTATTACCTTTTTTAAACAAGGGAACTACATTTGCCATTCTCCAGTCCTCCGGCACTTGCCCTGCAGCCAAAGAAGATTCAAAGATCATAGCAAATGCTCCTGCGATCTCTTCTCTCAATTCCCACAGCTACCCGGGGTGTATCATATCCGGCCCTGGGGATTTATCAATCTTAATGTTTTTAAGAAGATCCAGCACTTCTTCTTCCTTAATCTCCACGTTGTCCAGTACACAGGCCCGCTCTACTTCGACCTCATCTTGATCAAGATCCTTTTCACTTGTGAATACTGAAGCAAGGTATTTATTTGGGACCTCCCCAACCTCTTCTGCATCCAGACACATGTTGCCCTCTTTATCCTGTAGCTATCCCGCCTTCGTTCTCGTCATCCTCCCGTTCTTCACATACGCATAGAATGCCTTGGGTTCTCCGTAATCCTACATGCCAAGGCCTTCTGATGCCCCCTTCGAGCTCTCCTAATTCCTTTCTTTAGCTCCTTCCTGGCTACCCTCTATTTTTCATAAGTGCCTCCTACTTACAGCTTTTTATATCTAACATATGCTTCTTTTTCCCTCTTGACGAGTTGCCTCACATGTTTCCTCAGCCACGATTCCCTTTTCCTACCGTTTTCTCCTTGCCGCAATGTGACAGACCTATCCTGAACCCAGCTCATGTGGTTCCTAAACTTCTCCCACATTACTTCTGTGCTTTCCTCTTTGAGCGTCTGTTTCCAATTTACTCTCGCTGTTTCCTGCCTCATCCCTTCAATGTTCTCCTTTCCCCAGTTAAGCACTTTACCATTTCGTCTGATTTTATCCCTTTCCATAGCTATGCTGAAGCTAACGGATTTGTGGTCACTCTCACCAAAATTCTCCCCGACCAAGGTGTCTGTCACCTTACCAGGTTCATTACCAAGAACTAGATCCAGTACAGCCTCTCCTCTCGTCGGCCGGTCCACATACTGTGTCAGGAATCCTTCTTGAACACACCTGACAAATTCAGCCCCATCTGTCCCCCTTACACTCAGGAGGTGCCAGTCAATATGAGAGAAGTTGAAATCTCCCATAACTACTACCCTGTCTTTCCTGCACCATTCCAAAATCTGTCTGTCAATATCCTCCCTATAAATTATTTCTTTAGATTTAAGGTTTGTCTAGTCTGTGCCTTCCGACTTATCCTCAGAACATCAGTCATTGCTGTTTTTCGGACAATTCTGCTAGTGTCCCTATCCAAACAGCCTTAACCGGATACCCACTCATGCCGCTGTAATTAACTTCACTTCACTGTACATCTGAGTTATCTGCTCCCTCTCAAACTGTAGCCAGAATTCTACCACATTTCAACCTCGAAATGCTTCTTTTTGCCGTTAGCTCACTAATCAAATCTAGTTAAATACACAACATCCTATCAAGGATTTCCCTTCCCATTGGACAGCCAAAACCTTTTCAGTAAAGCTATCTCATTGTAATTCTGCTAATTTCGTTCCTGGTATGCAGCACTGTTACGATACGGCAACAATGCATATGGAATTGAGACAGTTTTTTTTAATAAACAAATAAAACATCTCGGCCCTTCAAGTCCGTGCCGAACGTTTACACTCACCTAGTCCCACCAACCTGTACGCAGCCCATAACCCTCCATTCCTTTCCTGTCACATACCGATCCTTTTTTTTCTGCGCCTGCGCACATATTAATTCAGGAATGTTGATTAACAGACTTTCTATCTCAACTCTGTCCTCGTCTTCTACGTACATAGCAGAATGTGTAAACCACTCTCCATACTAAAATGATGACCATCGGTCAATAAATAAACTTATATGGGAATTTCGAATTAGCATTACTCTGTTATCCTCTTTTGAATTTACGAAAGTAAGACACGATAATTCCGAGGGAAAGTGTAACGTGTTGCCGTGTCGAGAAATATCACACGTCATCATGGCCTTGATTGGCGTTCCTGACAGGCGAATGCAAGAACAGGGGAACTCCATGAGTAAGCCGTCTTTAGGTAGGTTTTATGAAGGTTTTATTTTAACGATAGGCTTGTAGAATGGGGCCAACACCCAAAGCTTCGCGCCGTGATGCTGATGAACGCCCTGGTCCGGGAACGTCGACTGTTCGACTCTTTTCCGTAAATGTTGTCTGGCCCGCCGCGTTCCTCCATCATTTTGTGTCTGTGCAGTGTTATCACTTCGTTCATGTACACAGTTTGCATCCCGTAGTTTGAATATTACCTTTCGATAAAGGAGTAAAAATTCTCAATGAAACGCACGGTACACTTAAAATAGTAAGCAGCCCATTCACTGACACTTCCTGCTCTGGTGTAGCAGCGCCCAGGGAAGGTAGCTCAACGGAATGCTTTACTCAGACTGCTGTTCACTTACAGCAGGTTGTCACAAGCGTTTATATGACATTGAGCCCTCCCATTAATCGAGGGGAACGTGTACGGGTGATTCTGGGCCCCCAGCTTACGAGGTACAAATATAGAGTGCAAGTCACAGGAATACGAACATAAGAAACAGGAGCAGGAGTAGGCCATCCCGCCCATCCAGCCATTCAATACGATCAATGCTGATCTGTCCATGAACTCAGCTCCATCCAACTGTCCTTTCCACATAACCCCGAATTCCCCTACTATGTAAAAATCGATCTCACCGTATCTTACATATATTTAGTGGAGAAGCCTCAACTCCTTTGCTGGGAAGAGAAATCCGCAGATTTGTCACTCTCTGGGAAAAATAGTTTGTCCTCATCTCCGTCCTAAATTTTATCCCCTCAATCTTGAGGCAATGCCCTCTAATTCTACTCGCATATACCAATGGAACGGCATTCCTACTACTATCTTATCTATCCGTTTCAAAATCGTGTATGTTTCTATAAGATCGCCTCTCTGAAAGCAGATAAATGCTCGGTGTGACAGTACTCTTGTTAAAAACATTTTCTTCCGAACCACGTACTGTCTTTGTCTTCCCTGTGAAACTCTTCTCGCTTACGTTGGGTATCTAGTTGCGTTGTTTACACTCTCGGCCCGGCTTCAATTTGGAAGTCCAGTTTGACAAGTTTTTGCCAGAAAACGTTTGCTGGGGAAAAAAAAAACCTGCTGCATGATGATGAAATAGATGGATATGTTGCCAAGTTTGCAGATAATACGAAGATTCGTGGAGGGACAGGTCGGGCTGAGAAAACAGGTAGGTTGCAGAAGGACTTGGACAGACTACGAGAATTGGCAAGAAACTGGGAAATGAAATGCAGTGTTGGAAAACGCATGGTTAGCAAAAATAAATATGTGGACTGTTTTCTAAACGTGGAGAGAATCCCAAAATATGACATGCAAAGGGACTTATGAGTCCTCGTGCAAAAGGCCCTAAAGGTGAACTTGTAGGTTGAGTCAGTGGTGAAGAAGGGAAATGTCACGTTAGCATTCATTTCAAGAGGTCTAGAATACAAGAGCAAGGATGTGATGCTGAGGCTTTATAAGGCCATACCTTGAGTATTGTGAACAATTTTGGGCCGCTGCCATGGCTGAATGTCCCCCTGATCTTTGGGGTGGAGGAGGGGTAGTTGGCTAAGCAAGTGGACTAACCATGTTTAAGTATAACCTGCAGATTAGCGGAGGGAAGAAGCCGCATACATCTCTTTTCTTTGGTCTAGCTGCATAAAAGTAATTCCAGACATTGCTCAGTGGATTAGTGGACAGGGAACCTACTGTATGAAAGAAGATGCAGCTTGTATTCAATGTGTAGATAAGGGAACGAACAGGGGAACCGAAAAATATCGATTCTACATCATGTTCAGCTTTATACAGCTGCTGCTTCTTTTTTTTCTGATTTCCCATACTGGCAATAACATAGTAAATATAATTAGTAAAGTATCTTGTATGCATGTCAACATTCGTTTAACATATTTAAACACTTTAACATATTGTGAAGAATGCTGCAAGTAAATGTTCAAGTTTCTGTTGTTCCAACCAGAATATGTACAATAACAAAGAGAATTACTGCACATCACAAATCAGATTAATTGCAGTCAGAAATAGATGTAGTTAACCCGTTGTAGTTCAGCATATGCAGAAATATGGAATACGCCACATGTTGGTATAAAATGAAAACAAGACATGTTATTATTAAGATTTAGCAATAATTTGAAATGTTTGCTCCTATGGGAGTAAACATTCCAAGGCAGAGGACTCTACAGATGGGGATAGATGTGAAACACAGCCCTGATGAATCTGGCCGAAGTCTCCTCTAATCACAGTCAGTCTCATCTCTCAGATGTTCCGGAGATCCCTTCCCTGAATTGGAACTGCAGAGCAGCGGACACAATGCGGACTGGTTGAGTGTAATGCTGGAAGGTTAGGGCAATGACGGGCTCTTCAATTAAACAGATGATCTACACTTTCAAAGCAGATCCCTGCCTATTGCTTCTCTGGATCTCATCGCAGTGAGCTGAGCGCAGGCCAATGATCTCAATGCAGGCCAAGTCCACCGTTGAACCTGAACCTTAACATTGACCACAGTGATGATGTAACAGCGTGTCCTGTTCATTCATTGAAATGCATTTGTAAGACACCCATATTTTAAAGTCCTCCTCTCTGCTTAGATTTCAATTAGAGATCAACCCAACCCCTGAAGTGTTCACTACAGTCAGGTGGTCGTGATTAGCTAGATCGAAGACACCTTAAAAGCAGAATTGTATTCTGTGCATTACTGACCCATATGATACCGTAACGAATAGCCCACGTGGACAATTATTCCAGGTTCTACAGTCCTGCTGCATCACCGCTAACCTTAAATGCAGTATCACCGTCTAACCCGTACATCATCTTTTAAATTAAATGTGCAACTGATATGTCGTATCCTAATGCTAATAGGTTGCAATTTGACAAAATGCATTTGGTCTGGTTTCTATATAGATAAGCCACTACGGAGCAGTTTAGAAATTTTCTGAAATTAGAAAAAAATAACAACATATAAAACTTCAACACACACGAAATGCTGGTGGAACACAGCAGGCCAGGGAGCATCTATAGGGAGAAGCGCTGTCGACATTTCGGGCCGAGACCCTTCGTCAGGACTAAACGAAAGGAAAGTTAGCGCTTCTCCCTATAGATGCTGTCTGCAATGCTGTGTTCCAACAGCATTTTGTGTGTGTTGTTGGTTTGAATTTCCGGCATCTCCAGATTTCCTCGTGTTTGACATATAAAACTGGTTTATATAACTTGGGCGCCGAGGGAAGCGATTGAGCAACGTAGTAATCTAATTTGGTGGCAATCATATTGATAATTTCAACTTTAGACTCTGCGCAGACATATCAAACTCCAAGCGTGAAGAATAAACTTAAACTCAGTAGAAATCATAATGAACATCTTCTTCATTCCATCTTGTGTTGGAAATAATCAAACCGTGACAGATTTCTGACCCTGCGAGACGGGACACTATTTACACAATCGCGTTGTATAAAGGGATTGGTAATAACCATATAACAATTACAGCACGGAAACAGGCCATCGCGGCCCTTCTGATCCGTGCAAAACGCTTACACTTACCTCGTCCCACCGACCTGCACTCAGCCCATAACTCTCCATTCCTTTCCTGTCCATATACCTATCCATTTTTTTATTTTAAATAACAAGAACGAACCTGCCTCTGCCACTTCTTCCGGAAGCTCGTTCCACACAGCTACCACTCTCTGAAGAAAGAAATCCCCTCTCGTGTTACCCCTAAACTTTTGCCCCTTAACTCGCAACTCATGTCCTCTTGTTTGAATCTTCCCTACTCTCAAAGGAAAAAAACCTATCCACGTCAAATCTATCCATCCCCCTCATAATTTTAAATACCTCTATCAAGTCCCCCCTCAACCTTCTACGCTCCAAAGATTAAAGACAAAGCTTGTTCAACCTTTCTCTGTAACATAGGTGTTGAAACCCAGGTAACATTCTAATAAATCTCCTCTGTACTCTCTCTAATTTGTTGATACCTTTCCTATAATACAGAGGGATCTGAGGAAAAAGCCTTTTTATACAAATATCAGAAGGAATCTTAAACGCACCGTGTAAAGGGGTTGGTGGTAGAAACATTTAGAAGTATAGTATTTCACAGCAGATTGAGAAGTTTGCCAGATTGTTTGCACTTCTGGAAAGTGATAACCATCACGGGAGTCATTTATTCCTTAAATGAATCCTACAGAACAATAAATAATGCATCCGAGGATCTGAGAAGCGAATCACTGACCATACAAAATCACAACAGGAATTAGGTTTAATATCATCGGCATATGTCGTGAAATGTTTCTTTATGCGGCGGCAGTGCATTGCAATACATAATATAACAAAAAGTACAGGTAGAAGATAATGTGTAAAAAAGATACATTAAATTAGTTCCAAAAGCGCGACATGCAATGAGGGAGGGTTTATGGGTTCAATATCCATTCAGAAGCCTGATGGCTGAGGTAAAGAAGCTATTCCTATATTATCATTTCACATCAAGTCACATCACTGACCAGACTGATAGAGCCCCTTCTGATCAAATCCCACATCTCGGACCACAGTGATAATTTCACTGGATATCCAATCCCATCACTGTCCACACGGAGAACTAAGCTGCTCGCTCAGTCCCATTATGTTCCGCACGAGGAATATCGCTGCTACTCCAAAATCATCACTGACAAAGCTAAGGTCTGTCTTTAAACGTTACTCAACAGAACTATACGACGAAAAGTGATGTCCAAATATCATTTACCACTTTGTTACGGATTACGAAGTGCAAGTGTGCCAATATTCGTAATATGTTGAACGTTAATGCCCGCTCACATGTCAGCAAACATGACGGCTCTCTGTTCACCAAGATACAAAACAGCACCGTCAATACCTCAGCTCTGGCATCAATGGTGGGATTTCTAGCCCATGAGCGTACAGTTAATATGATGGTTTTACACAAAAAAAATCTGTAAAGAGGCAAGCTGTTGGGGAAGAACGCTCGCCATGCTTTATTGTTATCAGCAGGTCGGGCTGTGGTTGCGCTCCGAACACAAAGAAAGCGATCGTTTTCACAGTGTTACACATCCGTAGGGCTAAAGGAATTTGTTACACTTACACCGATGAAATTTGTGAATTATACGTTCAGATATAAATTTGATCACTGTTCAGTTGATGAGCAGATAAATAACCCGAATTATATAATCATGTTCCGCTTGCATTTGGTAGCTAGACGTAATGATGCCAACAGTAGAATCTAATAATATCCTTATTTCAACACCTACCTACCGTGCAGTGGTCTCTGGAACATTATACAACAGTGCTTGTCTGATGTATTGTGTGATACATTTAACATTTAACACGTTTAACAGCTTTAAACACATTTCTTTCAAATTTATTCCGATGGCCGATACGAATAAAAATGTCCCCTTCGTTATATCTACATTTGTAAGCTTTATGAGAAGCTCATTGCCACCCCCAATAGAGATTAATGATGAATAACAGTCAAGAAGAGAGGCGATTCACCAGTGTCCGTTCGACCTTTGCATGCTTATAGATGTGCAATGTTATTAGCCTGCGGAAAGGATCATGCATCTAGGGTTTTCAATTAATATATGTATGCGGATACTGCTCAAGTAACTTAATAACAAGATAAATCGAATAACCGGTTTAGATCCCTGGTGATTGTTTGTTATAGTGTGATCTTCAATGGAGGCTAAAATTTACAATGTTAAAGCTTCCCCCTCTGTTTGCCAGTAAATACAAATTCATTTCGTAGAAAGATGCTGATGCCCTTGGATTAAAGGCTATTCTGTCATGGATCAGAATCCGGGAATGTGAACTTTGAATACAGCCGAATCTCTTCACACAGTGGAACAGCATCAGGAGTTGGCAAGGAAGTGGGACACTGTGCTCATGTTGAAGATTGTTACTACTTCTACTATATCATGATGACATGAGAAATAATAATCAGCCACATGCAACACACAAAAGAAAAAAACGTGTGCAAAGAAAACCTATCGACCACTCAGTGATCTGCTCCACATTGTGGTGGAGGGAACCCGGTTGCCGACAGTTAATTCTATCTTTCGCTGTATCTGTCTCCCTCCCTCACTCTCTCTTCTCAACTTCGCCATGACAGCCTTACTCGTCGATTTGCTACACCTGTTTAGCATGAAAGCACGTTTGCCCATAGGCTGATATTCTTTTTCTCTCATAAATCTTCCACATTCCAAGCTAATGCCGCTCTGTTTCACAACCGATGTTTTGTGCTTCCCATTTTTAACGCACACCAATGTGGGATCATATGTGATATTTGAATACTTTACCTCTTGCCTTATATGGGATTTTTAAAGAAAATACTTGTTTGCGTTATTTTAAGACAATTTTGTAGATACTAAAGAAAATTTTTGTTCAACTTTAGATATTTAAGTTCACCGAAATGTTGTGAGATTTTTCATTTATCTATCTATTTATTTATTTATTCATTTGTTTATTTATTTATTCATTCATTCATTCATTCATTCATTCATCCATTCATTCATTCATTCATTTATTTGTTTGTTTATTTATAACCATATAACCATATAACAATCACAGCACGGAAACAGGCCATTCCGGCCCTCCTAGTCCGTGCCGAACTCTTAATCTCACCTAGTCCCACCTACCCGCACTCAGCCCATAACCCTCCACTCCTTTCCTATCCATATACCTATCCAATTTTACCTTAAATGGCACAACTGAACTGGCCTCTACTACTTCTACAGGAAGCTCATTCCACACAGCTATCACTCTCTGAGTAAAGAAATACCCCCTCGTGTTTCCCTTAAACTTTTGCCCCCTAACTCTCAAATCATGTCCTCTCGTTTGAATCTCCCCTACTCTCAATGGAAACAGCCTATTCACGTCAACTCTATCTATCCCTCTCAACATTTTAAATACCTCGATCAAATCCCCCCTCAACCTTCTACGCTCCAATGAATAGAGACCTAACTTGTTCAACCTTTCTCTGTAACTTAAGTGCTGAAACCCTGGTAACATCCTAGTAAATCGTCTCTGCACTCTCTCTAATTTATTGATATCTTTCCTATAATTCGGTGACCAGAACTGTACACAATATTCCAAATTTGGCCTTACCAATGCCTTGTACAATTTTAACATTACATCCCAACTTCTGTACTCAATGCTCTGATTTATAAAGGCCAGCGTTCCAAAAGCCTTCTTCACCACCCTATCTACATGAGACTCCACCTTCAGGGAACTATGCACTGTTATTCCTAGATCTCTCTGTTCCACTGCATTCCTCAATGCCCTACCATTTACCCTGTATGTTCTATTTGGATTATTCCTGCCAAAATGTAGAACCTCACACTTCTCAGCATTAAACTCCATCTGCCAACGTTCAGCCCATTCTTCTAACCGGCATAAATCTCCCTGCAAGCTTTGAAAACCCACCTCATTATCCACAACACCTCCTACCTTAGTATCATCAGCATACTTACTAATCCAATTTACCACCCCATCATCCAGATCATTTATGTATATTACAAACAACATTGGGCCCAAAACAGATCCCTGAGGCACCCCGCTAGTCACCGGCCTCCATCCCGATAAACAATTATCCACCACTACTCTCTGGCATCTCCCATCTAGCCACTGTTGAATCCATTTTATTACTCCAGCATTAATACCTAACGACTGAACCTTCTTAACTAACCTTCCATGTGGAACTTTGTCAAAGGCCTTGCTGAAGTCCATATAGACTACATCCACTACCTTACCCTCGTCGACATTCCTTGTAACTACTTCAAAAAATTCAATAAGGTTTGTCAAACATGACCTTCCTCGCACAAATCCATGCTGGCTACTCCTAATCAGAATCAGATCCTGTCTATCCAGATAATTATAAATACTATCTCTAAGAATACTTTCCATTAATTTACCCACCACTGATGTCAAACTGACAGGTCTATAATTGCCAGGCTTACTTCTAGAACCCTTTTTTTATCTATCTATCTATCTATTTATCTATTTCTTTCTTTCTTTATTTTGCGATTCCATAATATGTAACAGCAGCAGCGTTTATCGGCGCAATTCTGTTTCAGCGACTGGGTAATCGAAGGGTTACCTCTTCCTGTAGTTTCAAGGAAAATAATCAGCGTCTTTTCAAGGAAGGCTGCTGACGTCACCGTCTCTTATTAATCTGAGTCTCTCTCCACTAATCTCAGCCTCTGCTGCCACGGACAGAGATCCGGAGCGGCACAAAGAGAAGAGTAAAGACAGACTGGCTCGTTCTGTCATTAATCAGAGTCCGGGAAGGACAGCTTGGAATATAACAGGGAATGGGAAATATATCTTCTGGATGGTTCCATATATTTCTGCAGATGCTGACTGGCTGACGGTAGATTTTCGAGTCACGCATGCTTTAGTCGCAATTCAAGTAATTTTCTATCCCGTCCTCGCCATCATTGCTCTGCCCGGTGAGTCTTTTTTTCCAAAGATAACTTTTGAAACAATACCTAACTGCAAATTTTCCTTCTAAACTGTACCTCTCCTTATAATAATTACTGCGGCTCTCGCACATACCAGCTGTTGATTAAACGAATCTTTGCTCTATGAAGTTTGGTAATTTACTGCCCTGAGGACCTCTGTCTAGGAAAATATGTGAAGGCAGTTCTGATGATACAGAGCAGGCTTGCGAGGATGATCCAGAAAATAAAGGATTCCATGTATGACGCGTGTTTGACGGTCCTGTGTCTGTATTCACAGGAATTTAGAAAGATGGGGTGGGTGAACTGGGGAGGCTTACATGTAATTGGAAAGCTCAGATGGAACCGTCGGACAGAGGATGCACCCGACAGTGGGAGAGTCTAGGACCAGTGGGCGCAGCCTCAGAGTAGATGAATTCCCCTTTTATAACGATGCGGTGGAGGCAGACTGTCTGTAGAACTCACTACCATAGACTGTTGCTGAGGCCAAATATTTGGGTGTATTTTAAGCGGAGTTTAATAGGTATGTTCTTAACAGGAGTAAAGAAGTTCATGGAGAGAAGACAAGAGAAGAGTGTTGGCAGTGAATGTTGGCAGTGAGTGTTGGTGAGTGAATGGCTTATGGTCGTGTGCTGTGGTCAGACTCTCTCAGTTAATGCGCCGAATTCAATGCTCAAATTTCAGATGAACATACAATCGTTGCACACAGCAACCTGTCGGTGATCGTGACGTATTAGCTGGTGACAAATCAACTTCATTGGTGCAGAAAAAAATAAAACGAAGAAGAGACGAGCAATAATGAGGTTTTAAGCTGCTGCTCCATCTGCAAATCCTGGCGCTCTGGGTAGCGATCGGTGACGGGTACCTGCGGTTCGGCTAGACCCGGTGCGTGTCATAGACACTTATTTCACAACAGCTGAGATTCTGCAGACTCCACAGACGCATCATTCAGCTCTTTTCCCCTCAGCACGTACGGAATTTCCCCATCTGCAGCCATTGTTATCTGTTTTCTTCGCTTTCTGTTTCGCTGCTGTTATTCGATCGAACAGATTGCACTGAGTTTACACTGCCTTGCAAAACGGTTTGTTGTTATTTTCTGATTCCGTCAGGTACACTCTTTTCTATCATTGGCACGCATGATATGCTCGCTTTAAGAGAACCCTTCCTGATTTGTTTATCCTGATTGTTTCCTTCGTTCGCAGTGAACACGGTGACCATATTCATCCTGTCTCGGGGAAAGTGCGGCCTCTCCAGAGTTGTCACTTGCTACCTGGTTGCCATGGCAGTGGCGGATCTTCTGGTTCTCATCCTGGACCTCGTATTGAGCAAGTTTCCTCTCATGTACATGACATACGACGTTTTCGTGCAATCAATGACGAAGGGGTGTAACATACACGCGGCTCTGATTTACATCGCAACAGACTGTTCGGTCTGGTTCACCGTCTCGTTCACCTTTGATCGGTTTATCGTCATTTGTTGCCAGAATCTGAAAACAAAATATTACTCCTGGAAAACTGCGGCTGTGGTTTTGGGGACAGCGGCTGTGATCAGCTGTTTAAAGAATATTTTCTGGTATTTTCGGCTCTCAGAGGTATATACGTGGGTAATTGATCCATTTATTTGTACACAGAGAGCTCATAATTTCAATTTCGCCACACAAATTGACCTATTTTATTACTTCCTCACCCCTGTAATCCCATTTCTCCTGGTTCTGATGACGAATGGCTTCACCGTCAGGCACGTTTTAGCCACCAGCAGAGCCCGCAGGAGACTCAGGGTTCCCGGCGACGGACGGAGAGCCAGAGATCCAGAGATGGAGAAACGCAGGAAATCGCTGGTTTTATTGCTGATCGTCTCTGGTAATTTCATTCTGCTGTGGGCACCCTTCACTGTGTATTCTGCGTGGGATCGGCTGTATGATCTTAAAATAACTTTGCTTCCGCCCGATTCGCTGCGAGAGCTGGGCATCATCCTGCAGCTACTGAGCTGTTGTACGAACACGGCCGTTTACGCCGTTACACAGACCAAATTCAGGGAGCAGCTAAAGAATGTAGTAAAATCTCCGCTCGCTCTCATAGTAGTGTGGAAGTCGTGAATTAGTGGCGTGTCCCGCTCTGACGCAATTAACGTTTCATATGTTGCGGGCACTTTCTGTTAATCTGGGTCCTGTGCTATCATTGTTCCACTCTCACCTTCCAGGCACCAATTACATAGTAGAGTCCCTTGTACAGCAGCAATGCTCGTCCCTCGTTCTACGGCCTATCTTCACATCTCCGCCCTACTGATCCAAGTGCATTTTCCCCCATAGTTTCACCGTGCAGTCCTTCTGGACACCTCGTTACATTGGTCCACCTGCAAGACCATCCTCCCGCGAGGGCGTCTGTGTTCCCGAAACAACCCGATCATCCCTACACTGACGACTGAATTGGCGCTGCAAGTCCATTGACGCCTCTGTTAGTGCTGCTTCCTGCACCTAGGCTGATCTCGTTATCTACGTTGCCGACACCTTCCCACACCGCCCTCAAATCAGGCCGGTCCCTTCCTGACACTACTCTTGTCTCTCGATCACTCTGTCCCCAACTCCAGGGAGAGCTTATCTAACAACAGCTTTTGCAAAGCGAAGCTATTGACTCTAGCAGTTATCTTTCCGATACCTCCTGCCACACGGACACTCGCAAAAGTGTTATTCCATTCTATCATTTCTATGGATGACAATTTCCTCAAGACATTATATAGCAAATGGAGATTTCCTTCCACCACGTGGTGGAAATGGAAGGTCGGGCCTCACGAGCGCCACTGATTTTATTGAGGATGTGACTAAACACATTGATGAAGGAAGAGCAGTAAATGTAGTGTATATGAATTTCAGCAAGGCAGTTGATAACGTACCCCATGCAAGTCTTACTGAGAAAGTAAGGCGGCATGGGATCCAAGGGGACATTGCTTTGTGTATCCAGAACTGGCGTGACCACAGAACGCAAAGAGAGGTTGTAGGGTCATATTCTGCATGGCGGTCGGTCACCAATGGGGTGCCTCAGGGATCTGTTCTGGGACCCTTACTCTTCGTGATTTTTATACATGACCTGGATGAGGAAGTGGAGGGATGGGTTAGTACGTTTTCTGATGACACAAAGGTTGGAGGTGTTGTGGTTAGTGTAGAATGATGTCACAGATTACAGCGGGACATTGATAGGATGCAAAATAGGTCAGAGAAGTGTCAGATGGAGTTCAACCCAGGTAAGTGTGAAGTGGTTCATTTTGGTAGGTCAAATATGATGACAGAATATAGTATTAATGGTAAGACTCTTGGCAGAGTGGACGATCAGAGGGACCTTGGGGTCCGAGTCCATAGGACGCTCAAAGCAGCTGCGCAGGTTGATTCTGTGGTTAAGAAGGAGTACGGTGTATAGCCCGTCATAAATCGTGGAATTGGATTTAGGAGCCGAGAGGTTCCAGCTGTATGGGACGCTAGTCAGACTCCACTTGGACTACTGTGCTCAGTTGTGTTCGCGTCCCTAAAGGAATCAAGTGGAAGCTATCAAAAGGATGCAGAGATTTACAAGGATGTTGCCTGGATTGGGGAGATTGAGTTAACTCGGCCTTTTCTCTTTGGAGCGAAGGAGGATGAGAGGTGACCTGATAGAGGTTTACAAGATAGTGAGAGGTATTGATCGTGTGGATAGTCAGAGGCATTTTCCCTGGGGTGAAATGTTTACCACAAGAGAAGACAGGTTTACGGTGCTGGGGGGTAGGTACAGAGGAGATGTTCGGGGTAGGGTTTAATCAGAGAATGGTGGGTACGTGGAATGGACTGCCGGGAACGATGGGGGCGGATACAATAGGGTATTTTAAGATGTTTTTATATAGGTACATTGAACTTAGTAAAATAGAGGGTTATAGGTAGGCTTAGTAATTTCGAAGTTAGGGACATGTTCGGCACAACTTTGTGGGCCGAAGGGCCTGTATTTGGCTGTATGTTTTCTAAGTTTCTATGCTTCTGTGATCAGTGCTGCTATCACCATGCTTTGTTGCATTTCCCGTAGGTAACATCACTCCATCCCACCCGAATAATGAAAGTGTTTGGGTCCCTTTGTCCTCAGGTAATACGCAATGAGCCGTGCATCCAAAATATTTTTCCGTGAACTCCATAGCAACTCTACCGCCAGGCATGACTTCCCCTCCCCCATCTCCGTATTGTTTACTCGTCGTGTTCCACAAGTCTCCGTTATTTCTGATACAGTACTGCAGACATTATTTTCTACACATACATTCGTTACGTGGGCACAACCGATATCACATTGGTAACACAGTTCATCTCCAGTGTCGGCTCCCTTGCAAGAAATAAAATGTTGACTATCCATCCAGGTACAATCGACAAAACCACTGTCATCAATTACGTCATTTACAATCCCCGTCAGACCAAAATATTACCAATGTCGCAGACAGAATTGTCCTGAATGTTGCTATGAGCTTGATATTATACAGTTTGCAGGAGAAACGTTTATGGACTAGGAACTTAGCGAATGACCAGACTGACAGGAAGATAGAGGCATTTAACATTGACTTTTGTTATTCGATACCCAATGATATCGGGAATGGCCCAGATAGCGGACAAAAAATCTCGCTGGATTACATTTAATTTCGCAATGTACCGTGTTCATACTTGGAGGGGATCCAAAGTCTCGAGTGTTTTCCCGACATGTATTTGTGTCCGTTAATGGTGACATTTTTCTCACGTGAATCTCAGGTTCCTTTTTCCCCATAATGCGTTCGAAGCTACATGAACACGTTGTCGCGTATTGGTGGATGACACATCGAAATGTCAGATATGTGCAACTTGTGTAAAGTGACAGGAAGACATGTCCGACACCGGGAAACTAACAATAATGTAACTTCCTTCAGTACAAATCGATCCGCTCAACAGCGTTGCACAGCGGACTTTTCCTTATGAATTATAGCAGCAGATGCATTGTGTGTGTATTTTAAAATATTTCAGATAAAATCACTGCATATCGCTGGAATCCTGAAATTAAGCTGCTCATGCAGGTTATCTTTTATTTTTCACAATAAGAAAGCCGCTCCTTATCCAGTCTCACTCTAACCTAACGATAATATCTGAATTTAAACACATCCATCAGCTGAACTACACTACTAATGATGATTTGCAGATATGACCGGCAGCAATGGGACTGGTTAACTAGACCAAACTCAGATTGCATTCGTTAAATGTATTGGATTGGCAATTCTTGCTGAAGTAATACCAAGTAGAGTGCCTATAAATTACCCACTCCGACCCCCGCACGCCTTGGAAGGCACTTGTAACAATGGGCAATCTCGTGGATCCCAAGTATGGCTTCCTTTCGTCGGGTACGAGGAACAGTCTGTGTTCCAAGCCCGCACGAGTAGAAGTCCCCACCTCTTCCCACTACATTGTTACTACTTCCTGCACGCCTGCGGAGCTCGTCAACTTCATCAACTTCGTCTCCAACTTCCACACTGCTCTCAAATTTACCTGGTCCATTTCCGACATCCCCTTTCATGCTCTCTCTCTCTCTCTCTCTCTCTCTCTCTCTCTCTCTCTCTCTCTCTCTCTCTCTCTCTCTCTCTCTCTCTCTCTCTCTCTCTCTCTCTCTCTGACTCTCTCTCTCTCTCTCTCTCTCTCTCTCTTTCTCTCTCTCTCTCTCTCTCTCTCTCTCTGACTCTCTCTCTCTCTCTCCCTCTCTCTCTCTCTCTCTCTCTCTCTCTCTCTCTCTCTCTCTCTCTCTCCCTCCCTCTCTCTCTCTCTCTCCCTCCCCCCCCCTCTCTCTCTCTCTCTCTCTCTCTCTCTCTCTCCTCTCTTCTCTCTCTCTCTCTCTCTCTCTCTGCCCCAGACAATGCATCTACTTCTCTGTATTATAAACCCATTGATTCTCGATGATGAACCCGCTGACAACTCGACTCTGCATCGTCCCATAAAGTTACATGTAAAGAAATTCTATCCCCTTCTCTATATTTTACATCAGATTATCCAGAGCAAGAACCTTTTGAAATAATTCACAAAATATGTGGCTCACATTTAATAAAGCATGAACGGAGTGAATTTTTTATTAAAGTGTATATAAATGAAAGATCCTTGAAGTTCTCCACCAACATTCCCCACCCCCTCCAAAGCCACCGACAACTTCAAATCCGTATTCGCCGACACATTACTAAATCGGCACGTGCCACAAAACCTGGAGAAATCCCAAATCTGTTCGCGTCTCCAAGTCCGCCCTCACTTCCAAACCCACTGACATCCCGACGTGCACGTTACATTATCGTCTCCAAATCCGCCCTCACTTCCAAACCCACTGACATCCCGACATGCACGTTACATTATCGTTGAGTAAAATAATTTCAAATAGTTCACAATCTATCTGCCTCTACCGTTGAAAACGCTAAGAACAAAGTTTAAAATTAAGAGTATTTTTATTAATAGGGTATCGCAAATCAAACAGCCCTGAGATTTCTCAAAACCCCACATCCGCCGGCTATCTCAGATCCGTGTGCAACCCCACATGCCTGCTCACCGCCGTGTTTGTCGACAACCCTTAAATCTGCCCACACCCCCAAATTCTTGCACAAACCCAAACCCGCTGACACATACATTTCAGACAGTTCATACAATAGTTGCGTCCATCTTTAATAAATCGCAAGTGCACGGTTTTACTGTAAAGCATTTATATGTTCCAAGCCTGCACTGGTATCATTCCCCATCTTTTTCTCCGCTATATCAGCGACTGTTTCCTGCACACATACGAAGCTCGTCGGCTTCATCAGCTGCGCCTCCAACTTCCACAGTTCCCTCAAATTTACCTGGTCCATTTCCGACATCACTTTCCCCTTTCGCGATCTATCGTTGCATACAACTTATCTACTGTTGTCTATTATAAACCCGTCGACTGTTACTGCTACCTCGACAATGTATCTTTCATGCAAATACTTGGGAAAAAAATCCATCCCCTTATATCAATTTCTCACATTTCTGCTGCTTATGCTTTCAGGATGAGGCTTTTCAGCTCAGAACGAAGTAAGTGAAAAAATGTATTTCTTTTTCGGAGACAGGGGCTTCCCTTTCTCCATTATCCTTAACCACACTCTTCAATTTCGCACAGATCTGCCCTCGTACCACACATTCGCCATGGTAGCTAGGATAGGGACCTCTTGACCTCACCTGCCATTCGACCAGCGTCCGCGTCCAGCAAATAACTTTTTGTAGCTTCCGCCATAAACAATGGGATTCCACCACCAAGCACATCTTCCCTTCTCCTTAAAGCAGCAGTCTGGAAAATATACAAACGTTTGTACAACATTATACCAAATTACAAAGTATATCAATTTTGGGAAAAAAGGCTTAAAGAGGTAGTGCTCCCCATTTCACCTGGGATACATGCCCACTAATATTAGACTTTTCAACTGTCTGTCCAGTCTGTCTATGCCTTCCATGTTTCAATGCCCTGCTAGCACCCTCAGATTCATATTACAATATCCTAGAGCAAGAGTCATTTGAAGTAATTTCACAAAATGTTTCGCTCACATCTAAATAAAGCAAGAATCAGGTTCTACGTTCAAAGTGCAATGATTTTTAAAGTTGATATTAATGAAAATTCTTTGAAATTTCTCACCGCCACCCAAATCCGTGTGCGTCCCGAATTCCGCGCTCAAATCCAAACCCGCTGACATCCCCACATGCACATTACATTATCGTTGGGCAAAACAATTTCAAACAGTCCACAAACTTCTCCCTTCACCTTAGAAAACAGTCAGAACAAAGTTCAGAATTGAAAGTGCATTTATTAATAAAGTATCTTAAATTAAATAATCTTCTGATTTATCACAACCCGTATCCACCGGCTCCCCCAGATCCGTGTGCAAACCCACATGCCTGTGCATCCCCGTATTCGACAATAGGCCTTAAATCTGCGCACATTCCCAAATTCATGTACAAGCCCAAACCCGGTGACAGAACTATATGCACAACTGGCTTTCCCCGAGAGAAAAAAAAATACATTTCAGACAGTGCATAAAAATAGCTGTCTTCATCTTAATTAAACTGCAAGTGCACTGTACAGTTTTAAGACATTTCATTGTTATCAATAAAGTATCTATAAATGAGACAATCTTTAGGTTCGTTACGCACCCAAATACACCGACACCCTGCAAATCCGTGCGCTGTCACTTATTTGATGATACACCCCTAAATCTGAGGATAAACCTCAACCGTGTTCACCCATGTCCAAACCCCCTCATGCACATGTGATTATCCCAGCGAAAACATTTAAAACAGTTCATGAAATCGCCAGCTCCACCTGGAAGAAATAGCAAGAGCAAACAAAATGAAAGAATTTTGAGATTAGTCACACAGACATTGACAAATCCGTGTGTATCCATATGCCCGTGCATATATCTAAATCCGCACTCACTCCCAAATTCGTGTGCATCACAAAATCCGTACGCAGGGACAAACACAAAAGATGAACAATTGATTATCCCTGATCAAAACTCGATTCAAACAGATGAGAATATTTCTGAATTCACATGAAAAATTAGAGAAAGGGCAGAGTTCATCATTCAAAATGCATTTTAAATGTATAAATATATGAAACATGCTTGAATTTGTCACATCTCGAAATCAACTGACATACTCTTTTGCGTTTGCATCCATTTTCACCACAACACCCCGAAATCTTCGCACATCGCCAAATCCGCAGCTCCAAATCTATGTGCACCTCCTAATACACCGACACCCGCGTATCTGTGTGCACTCTCAAATTTCGCCGGCAAACACAAATCCGAGCACAAATCCAAATTTCTGTGCAACCCCATTTTCACCGACACTCCGAGGAATGTCGGCACATCCTCAAATTCCTGCGCACGTCGCAATCCACTGACAACGCCACGTGCGCATTAAATTATCCAAGAACAAGAATAACTGGTTTAATAGCTGTCTCCACTTTAAACAGCAGCATGAACCAAGTTCATGCTTCAAAATGCCTTGCGATTCATCACACCCGCAGTGCGACTGACAGTCCGAATTCAGTGTGCCTTCTCAAACCGGGTGACTTACCCAGATCTGTGTGCACCTCCAAAATATTCAACAACACAAACCGAAATCTGTGCACACCCCATATTTGACGACAAATCCCTAACACTCTGTGCGTATCCCCAAATCCATGTTCACCCCCAAATCCGTACATACCTCCAAATCAGCAAGCAGCCCCACGTCAGCGTACACACCATAGACAGACCAAATCCGTGTGCTCCCCCAGATCCTCACGCAACCCCAAAGCCGTCAGCCCCAAGCCCTCTGACTCCTCAATATGCACGTTAGATTATCGCTGAGCAAGAATCATTTCAGAGAGCTCATAGAATAGCTGCTTCCATGAAACAAATTCGAGATTTGTCATTCGCCCAAAACTGCAGATTTCCCAAATACGCATATAGAACCTCGATATTTGTCCAAGTCCCAAATACAGCGACACCTCAAATCGACATCCACACACAAATTCATGTGCAAACCCAAATCCGCCGAGTACCCGAATCTGTTTTCATCTGCTAATCAGTGTGTATCCACAAATCCAAGTGTCCACACCAATCCCAAGTAAATGCGCAGGTCAAGCTCGCTGACACTCCTACATGCACAGTCGATTATCCCAGAGTCGGAACAGTTCACAAAATGGCTGCCTCCAGTTGGCTTCAATAGCTACATTTGATCACAGAGAAATGCATACAAGATACCTCATGAAAATCTTTTTCTGCACAATGACATTTAAATGTTAGACCCTCAAAGGCTGCCCAAATCCCCCCTCCCAGCATCAGTAGCAGCAAAGCAGCAGCACCTCCCCTTCCTGCAGTTCTGTGTCTTTATTGATGCTTTGCAGCACGCTTGGGATCGGTGGGCGGTGCCGATGTTTTTCTGTTGTAGGGGAAGACCATAAGACAAAGGAGGAAGTCGGCCATTCGGCCCATCTAGTCTGCTCCACTATTTCATCATGAGCTGATCCAATCTCCCCTTTCTTCCCATTCCCCCGGCTTCTCACCATAACCTTCGATGCCCTGACTACTCAGATACCTATCAATCTCTGCCTTAAGTACACCCAGTGACTTTACCTCCACTGCCGCCCGTGGCAACAAAATAACAAATTCTCCCACCTTTCTAGCTAAAAAAAAATCGCATCTCTGATCTGAATGGGCGCCCTGCAATCCTCAAGTCACGTCCTCTCGTACTAGACTCCCCCAACATGGGAAACAACTTTGCCACATCCACTCTGTCCGTGCCTTTCAACATTCGAAATGTTTCTATTATCACCTCCCCCATTCCCCTAAACTCCAAGGAATACAGTCCAAGAGCGGTCAAACGTTCTTCATATGTTAACACTGTCATTCCCGGAATCATTCTAGTGCATCTTCTCTGATCCCTCTCCAATGTCAGCACATCCTTTCTTAAATAAGGAGCCCAAAACTGCACAAAGTATTCCAAGTGATGTCTTACCGGTGCCTTATAGAGCCTCAACATCACATCCCTGCTCCTATACTCTGTTCCTCTAGAAATGAATGCCAACATTGCATTCGCCTTCTTCACAACCGACTCGACCTGGAGGTTAACCTTAAGAGTATCCTGCACGAGAACTCCCAAGTCCCGTTACATCTCAGAAATATGAACTCTCTCTCCATTTAAATAATAGTCTGCCCGTTTATTTCTTCCACCAAAGTGCATGACGGTACACATTCCGACATTGTAATTCATTTTCCACTTCATTTCCCATTCCCCCAATCAATCCAAGTCTCTATGCAGACTCTCTGTTTCCTCAGCACTACCGGCCCCTCCACCTATTTTTCAGCAAGGCATTTGATAAGGTACCCCATGCAAGATTTAATGAGAAATTAAGGAGGCATGTAATCCAAGGGGACATTGCTTTCTGCACCCATAATTGGTTTGCCCACAGAAGGCAAAGTGTGGTTGTATGGAGTTCTGCATGGAGGTTGGGATCTCAGGGATCTGTTTTAGGATCCGTTTTCTTCGTGACTTTTTAGAAATGATCTGGATGCGGAGGTGGAGGGATTTGTTAGTAAATTTGCTGATTACACAAAGGTTGGGAGATTTGTAAATAGTGTGTATGGCCGTCAGAGGTTACAGTGGAGCATCGATAGGATGCAAAACTAGGCTGAGAAGTGGCAGATGGAGTTCAACGAAGATAAATGTGAGGTTGTTCATTTTGATAGGTCAGATGTGATGGCAGAATATAGTATTAACGGTTAGACTGTTGGAAGTTTTAGGGATCAGCGGGATCTTGTGGTCCAAATCCATAGAACACCAAGTTCTATGTTAAGAAGGTATACGGTGCATTGGCCTTAATCTACCGTAGAGTTGATTTTAGGAGTCGAGATGTAATGTTGCAACTATATAGGACCCTGCTCAGACCCAACCTCGTGCATTGTTCTCAGTTCTCATCGCCTCGCTACAGAAAGGACGTGGAAACAATAAAAAGGGTCCTGAGAAGAGTTACAAGGATGTTGCCTTGATTGTGGAAAGTGCCTTATGAGAAAAGGTTGAGTGAACTCGAGGTTTTCTCCTTGGAGCGATGAAGGATGAGCGGAGTCCTGATAGGGTTGAATAAGATGATGAGAGGCATTGATCGTTTGAATAGTCAGAAGCTTTTTTCCCCAAGGTTGAAGTGGCTAACACGAGAGGGCACAGTTCTATGGTGCTTGGAAGTAGGTACAGAGGTGATGTCAGGGGTAAGTTGTGTTTTTCTAAGCAGAGACTGGTAAGCCATGAAATGGGCTGCGCGGGTACGATAGAATCATTTCAGAAACTTCTGGATAGGTGCATGGAGATTAGAAAAATAGAGGGCGAGGGTAACCCGAGGTATCTTCTAAAGTGAGGATATGTTCGGCACAGCACTGTGGGCCGAAGGGCCTTTCGTCTGCTGTTGGTTTTCTATGTTTCAATCATAGCATTATTGGCAATATCCTTCTCTATCAGCCTTCCAGAAATCCTAATTTCCTTCTTCACTATCGCTCTCATATTTTCATATGCCCTATGGTTAACATCGTTAACATTTTTTATATAGTTGTCTCTTCTTCAATATGTTTATGTATATATTAATTCATCAATGTACTGTTCTATGGATTTGATATGTGTTCCCGCAGAAAATGTAGCTCAGGGTTATACGTTGTGTTATGTCTGTCTTCCGATAATAAATTTTACTTTGAACTTTAATCTTTTACTCCCGACCTCGGGAAAGAACGTTTCCTGCACAACGTGCATCACCTCTTTCAAATGACTCTGTTCCTCAAATGACTCAAAATTAACCTGTTCTTTCCAGTTTACCTTCTAAAGTATTAGCCACATCTGCACACACTTTGCCTTTCCGAAATTAATTTTATTTGTATTGGCTTTTACAGATATAACCTTACAAAAACTTCGAGGTTCAAAAACTTTCGTAGGCCAAATTCTATTCTGATTGCTAAAGAACATCAAATCTAGACGGGACTTACTCTTGTAGGTGCATTAATGTACTCGGTCAAAAATCAATCATTTGAAATTTCAGTGATTTCTCTTTCCTATAATCCATTAGTCACTGGGTTCCTCCACTCAATATCTGTGAAATCAATGTCACCCATAGCTATAGCAATACCCTCTGAACCTGTTTTTTTTTTACTATCCTTGTAGAGAAGTACGTAACGAGGAATTGCCCTCAATTGGAGACTACGGTTGTCATGGAGTTATGAAGGAAAACAAAAATGCTCTGATAAAGACTGGGATGATTATCCACGGAAGGATAAGAGGCAAGCGGTTCCAATGAAGCCAGAACAGAAAGGTACTTCATTGAGGATTGGGTAGAATGTCGGCAGGGAACTAAAGCAGAGCGGTACTGATTGCAAGAAGCTATCAAGCATTCCATGAGGTGATGACCCGTCCTGAAGAGAAGTTATCCACTTTAAGGGGGGGGGGGAAACAGCTTATTTACGAGGAGTGTGGGTGCGAGGAGAGTTGAAATTAAGCATCTGAACTAGTTTTATAAATCTTGTTAAATGCATGAATTATTGGTAAGAAGTACTTTAGCTGGCAACGAAGTGTAAATTGAGCGAAATGTGTGCCAATTGAAACACATTGTGAATGTAATCGGGAAATCATCATCAGAAATGAAACGTAACACTGGAGATCATACGAACTGTCCAAACAAATAGAAAAGCTGCAGAGCCAATCTCTCCATTCAGAGAGAAATAATATGATTTTGAATTCGAAATAGGAGAGGACGCTCGTGATGGACTTACTGACGAAGCTCCGTACGGTTATGGCGATGACAGACAACCTATTTCAAAGCTTCTCCTATCAGCGTAAATTCGAAAGAAGCTCGTATTACTGTCGGCGCCAATACTGCCACTTCCTTTCCAATTGCGACCAGAGAGAAGTCACAATGTAAGGAAACAGTGATAGGGAACTGAAACCAGAATGTAACATGCACAGCTTCATTTGTGCTGCAGCATCTGAGACATATCGCTCAGGATTTTGGGACGTTAGTGCCCGCGGATAATCATAGAGATCTGTTACCAGTAACTGATCTCTGAAGAGCCGTACACAGTCTAGGTATCGCAGAATAAAGGAAATTGATAGGATTCTGTTTCCATGCGAAGATATCAGAAGGCCATAATATATTGCAGTCTTATAAAGCCTTATAATTACATACACAACACTAGATTTTGCCGAAAGTACAAGAATAGTGGAGTAAGTGAATAATTCAACAATACAGTAAGTTACTTTTGGGTATTAAGCGAGGATGCCGCTAGACGTTGCTAACTAAACGCACCCAGATGAGCGGCAATTACCCAACCCCATTTATGAACAGTGCTTCAATAAATCGGCATTATATCGAGACAGCTTAGAGCTAGAAGTCACAATTTGGGGATGAATTTTAGTTTCTGGCAGCATCGATGAGTCTTTAATACTGTTTAATCCCTCTGTTCTTACTGATAGTGAGGCAGGGACTCTTAATAAAATGACTGGTTATAGCCTGTGGATATTTGAAAGGACGTATCACACTAAAGGAATATACCTTCACTCCATCCGTAAAGACAATAGATACGTACTGGGCGTGGGTGTGGCAATGGTCCCAGTACAGTGTTCAAATCTGTTTCTTCAACCGTAGTAATGGGGAATACAAAGCCTGATACTATATGACAACACGTTTACTTAATCCCAGTCCTCTCCTTGGTTAGAGATTGGAGGTGAGAAAGAGCGGTCGCTGGAGATATCGTGACGTTGTGACGTCATGTTTTAAATATGTTAAAATATTGATTTGCAGACGATACATAACATCCAGCATTCTTTTGATTCAGAATCATAAAGATTCCGTAAAGGTTGTATGATTTTAATTAGAAATTATCTGTGAACTGTTCAACACTTAAACGTGTGACTGCGAGAGGTTAAAGATTGAATGCATTGAGAATATATAATATTGCACAAGTACTGAACATTCTTGAGTTCACCTGAAAGACAAAGCGAGGTAATCCGCGCGTGAACGAGCGGAAGGCAGTCATGTGTTTGTGAGTTCTGTATTGACAGAATGTTTTAATTAATCCTCTTTTTCACAATAGGAACTCATTGTCTGCAAATCCCTGCTTCCTTAAGTGAAATAAATGTGCAGGAACTGATGTGCATTCCAGAAAGACTGCTTCTCTTTCCGAAAATGTACAAACCCAATTTCCAGAAAAGTTGGGATATTTTCCAAAATGCAATGAAAACAAAAATCTGTGATATGTTAATTCACGTGAACCTTTATTTAACTGACAAAAGTACAAAGAAAAGAATTTCAATAGTTTTACTGAACAACTTAATTGTATTTTGTAAATATGCACAAATTTAGAATTTGATGGCTGCAACACACCCAACAAAAGTTGGGACAGAGGCATGTTTACCATTGTGTTACATCACCTTTCCTTTTAATAACACTTTTTACTTGTTTTGGGACTGAGGATACTAATCGTAATAGATTTGCAATTGGAAATACTGTCCATTCTTGCTTGATATTAGACTTCAGATGCTCAACAGTCCGTGGTCTCTGTTGCCTGATTCTCCTCTTCATGATGCGCCATATATTTTCAATAGGAGATAGATCTGGACTGGCAGCAGGCCAGTCAGGCACACGCACTCTGTGTCTACAAAGCCACGCTCTTGTAGCCCGTGCAGAATGTGGGCTGGCATTGTCCTGCTGAAATAAGTATGGACGTCCCGGGAAGAGACGTCGCCTTGATGGCAACATATGTCTCTCTAAAAAATCCTAATATACGCCTCAGAGTCAATGGTACCTTCACATACATGCAAGTCACCCATGCCGTGGGCACTGATGCACCCCCATACCATCACAGATGCTGGCTTTTGCACCTTTCGCTGATAACAATCAGGATGGTCGTTTTCATCTTTGGCACGGAGAACTCGACGCCCGTTTTTTTCCGAAAGCTAGCTGAAATGTGGACTCATCTGACCACAACATACGGTTCCACAGTCTTTCGGTCCATTTGAGATGAGTTCGGGCCCAGAGAACTCGCCGGCGTTTCTGCATAGAATTGATGTATGACTTCCTCCTTGAGTAATACCGTTTCAAGTTGCATTTCTGGCTGCAGCGACGGACTGTGTTCAGTGACAATGGTTTTCCGAAGTACTCCCGAGCCCAGGTGGTTATAATTGTCACAGTAGCATGACGGTTTCTTAGGCAGTGCCGCCTGAGGGCCCGAAGATCACGCGCATTCGATAGTGGTTTCCGGCCTTGCCCCTTACGCACTGAGATGTCTCTGAATTCTCTGAATCTTTTCACAATATTATGTACTGTAGATGTTGAAAGACCTAAATTCTCTGCAATCTTGCGTTGAGAAATGTTCCTTTTGAACTGACTAACAATTCTGTCACGAATCTTGGCACAAAGGGGTGAGCCACAACCCATCCTTGCTTGCAAAGACTGAGTATTTGATGGACGCTACTTATACCCAGTCAAGCTTGCTTAATGTAAAGTCTCCCAAACCGGTGTTACTTGAATATCCTGTGCACTTTTCAATCTTATTTTAACTCTGTCCCAACTTTTGTTGAGTGTGTTGCAGCCATCAAATTCTAAATTTGTGTATATTTACAAAATACAATTAAGTTGGTCGGTAAAACTATTGAAAATCTGTTCTTTGTACTTTTGTCAGCTAAGTAAAGGTTCACGTGAATTAACATATCACAGATTTTTGTTTTTATTGAATTTTGGAAAATATCCCAACTTTTCTGGAAATGGGTTTGTATAAAACACATACGTCTGTTTTCCCTTTGTTGTTTAGACTATATAATAAGGATTTTTACACTGGTAATTAACTGTTTATTCTGTATACGACAGTTACCTGCGACAGTTTTGAAGGAAGAAACGTCCAAGCTTAGTTTGTTTTTTTTTTGCCTTACCTGCGCATTTCGATTGTGTTCTGTTGTGTGTTTGCCTTGGTATTGATTTTAGAGGGATACTCAGATTCCACACTGGCCATGTGAAATCAAGGTTAGAGGGATCGAGATATTAGCGTGTCTATTCCGTGTGCGATGAACCCACCGTTTAAAGGCAAATTGGCAGTAAGACAAATTCGTGTGTATTTGAATTAGGAATTTGAAATTGGGAAGCACCAAAATATGCTGAAGACTTTGAAATACTTTTTATGTGTTGTAGGATTCCAGTGGAGCAGATTGTTTTGTAATCGTAGCATCTGCCCTGTAATATGTAAACGGGAGTTTAGATAGCATGAAGTTCAAGCCTAAAATTCAGCAGTTTCCTTACATCGGCAGCTCTAATACAATAAATTGTCCAAATGCTGCAGGATGGTCAAATTAATGACTGCCTCTCAGAACACTGTAACAGCAGAGTGCAGACATAGTCGAAACCTCCACTAAAGTTTATACCTTCCTTACGGACTATCACTGGTCACTGTCCTACAAGCAGAGTACACTCTATCGGCCTTCCCATGCTAAGGCAGTTCCCACCAAATATCATCAATTAAGTACATTCCATGCTGCCCGCTCTTATCGTTGTGTAAAGTATTCGTAAATGTCGTATTGCTATGCTACATCGTTCTGAAATGCTGACCTGCCGACAGATCTGTTACCTGACCCGTTTCACTTTCTAGAACTAGATCCAAGATGGACTATTCGCTAGCGCGCCTGTCCACTTATTGTGCCAAGAGCCCTTCCTGGACACAGCTGAGAAATTCTGCCACATGTGAACCTTTTAACCTTTATTGGAAGTGCCAATAAATATTATTGAAGTTTAAATTTCCCATGACAACAACCGTGTCAATATGACAACTGTCCAAGATCTATCTCATGATTTCTCACTGTCTCTGAGTGTTGTTTTCGGTTTGGTAATGGGAGCTCTATACAGAATACTCTCAAGCGAATTTTTGCTCCCTTCCTACTTCTGAATTTAACATAAAATCCCTCCATAGTGTCCTCCCTTTCTGTAGCTGTGATGATATCACACTCTCCCTGTTTTTCAAAGGCACTCCATTTACACGATTTCACCTGGCAATTTCCATTTTGAAACATCTGAACCCCGAGAAGTCGAGAAGCGATTCCTCTCCTTGTGATTGTCAAATCTCTGTGATAGTTTGGAATTTATTCACCCAATGTAACAATTACTCCAACTCATTGACCATTTGCAGAGTCTCCTAATTGAATTGCATGAAGTGTGCAATCTTCCACGGATTTTGCGATTTAAGTGTCGCCAGGCACATTCCCCAGTTCGAACTTGTGTCATATTTGCCAAACCTACTGATTTTTAAAACTGTTTTATTCCAGAACTCCGCTGAATTGCAATCAAACCTGGGCGTTATCTACAAAGATGGCCATTTAATGTAAGCACATACTTCATTCCATTCTTCAGCTCTTTTCTGAAACTCCTCTGTGTCAGTGTATAGATACAAGTATTGGTACACATACTAAGAATTTGCAACATGTACCCAAATTGCTGTAGTATATATACCGGGGAACTCAAATATCTGTCCTGATAAAAATAGTTCTTCGTTTGCCATTTCATGGAACGTACTACATAGGGCATCCAAAATAATATGAAATTAGCTGATATAGCAAACAGCAAAATCATCGATTTTCGGCGTTTTGCCACCTCTGAATCTTTCTGATTATCACTGCTTTTCCGAAGTTCTCTGCGAGCTCTATTTGCAGCAATGATATGTCTGATTGTTAACCCATTGAACACGAGCATTAAGCCGATTGGTAGTAATGGTGTTAGAATACTATCGAATAATTCGATTCCTTTCCACAGAGGAGAAGTAGCATATTCATACGTGCCGGTACAACGCCACGGTATGTTGTCAATAATGACGTAAGGTTCAATGATAAAGTAAAACGGGGCACTTCTCCCGCAGCTCACTATAACCACCGTCACCATAACCACCGTTGCTGTTCTCTCAGTGCAGTATCGTTCCCGCAGCTTTTGACAACATATTGCGATGAAACGATCGAAGGTAAAACTGACCGTAAACCAAACAGAACAGTCCGTCGCGACAAACCTAAGTACAAGTGTCACGGCGCATACAGGAGTGATGAGCAAGGATCGGGAATAAATGTAGATATTGTTGGTCTGTTCCACTAAAGCGAAAACAATAACCACCATCAGATCCGCTGTTGCCATTCCAACCAGGTAACGGGTGATGCATTTGGAGAGTCCGCATTTTCCCCGAGATAGGATCACAATCGCCATTAAATTAACTACAAGAAATTTAGAGGAAAAGACACAGAATTATCGTTGGCTACAGCTGTCTGATTGCCCACGATTCTTCCAGTGCTATGTAGGGTAACGTTTTCTGGAAGTGATAAGGATAAATTCAACGTGTGCCGCCCCATCGGTGCACAATGTTTGGAGGACCATAATGGCCTGGCGACCTTCCGACATTTTAGAGCGAGACATCTGATTTCCACGACTCACCCACCGGTGAGCGGTCTCTTGATCCAGTAAACATCACCTTGAGCAACAGCATTTCCATTACTAAAAGTGAAACAGCTGAAGGGTTTATTTGTATTGAAATTAATGTGCTTTAAAGTATGTTATAATTTAGTGATTGTGGAACTGACCTGCGTGTCGATATTTAACTGGCTGGTCAGCTGAGATAGCTGCACGATCTGGAAGAGTAACCATTGTCGCTTCAGAAAGCCGAGCAAGGTCAAATATGAAAGTATGGCAATATCGGCACCAACATTATTGACAAAAGAAAAACAAACTCATCACATTAATAAAGTATGGAAAATGAAAAAATAAACTATCAGATGCTTGAATCCTCAATACTGGAAATATATTTCAGGCGACGGTATCATCTGTGCTGATTAAAAGTCCGAACAGTGCAGCAGAACAAAAACAAGACGACGGTACCATGCATTGAGTGACCAGATAAAGTATCTTACCAGGGATACCGATCGCTATGACTGTAGGATAGAAAACGCTCGCGATGTAGTAAATCGCTGGATATCCCATATTCAGTCAGAAGCAGCGTTCAGGTGTACAGAACATTCCAAATATTTATATGGAGCAGTGATCGGTTTTACAGAATTATATACAATTCAGAATAATTGCACTGAGGTAATTAGTGTAGTTCTCACGCCAGTCGCATTAGGAACAACCAGCTACACAAACACTTGCATTAACATGTTTTGCTCACGCTCTCACTGTGCCACAAAGTTGTCTCCCCAAAGGATGTTACAAGTTATTGACTTTAAGCAAAAAATAATATGAGTGTTGCCAATTTATTTTCCAATACACCTGGCTTCAGCTGCTGAAATGGGACATTTTCTGATCAGTGTTCTTTATAACACAGGCCATCATCCTGACAATCAACATGAACAATCACCTCCCAACAGATTTATTTCGTCACATCGGCGGAGCACATTCGCTTTTCACATTCAGGGCGGGAGATTAGCTCGGCAGGTGAAATGGGGTGCACTTTATTGAAGGGGGAGATATCGATCATTTTTTCTGTCGCTTGTTCTAGTCATTTTGAATAAAAGTACAGTAGAACGTGCCAATCCTCAAGCGAGAGAGGATGGTTTGTCTGGTCCTCAATGGAGATGTCCACAGACTTCTGGCCGACCGGACTATTTATTGCTGAAATGTGTTGTTCTGCCAACCCTGCAAAATTTTCAGGTGGTATATCTGAGTTGCATACAATTACTTTCATTGACGGCGGGAATACATTGATCTCGTACTGGTCAAATAAATACCATATTATGCTAAATATCATCCGCTACAACCAGCATTGAATTACTAACGGCTCAGGGAAACGTATGCCTTTCTCTTTCAGGAACACGGATACATTTACTTTATCTTATCTGCCAAAAGCCTTCCTTCTTTTAATGGCAATCATTGTGCACTGCCGAAAATAAGAGCTGTTGCTTATTTGGTGCTGATTGATCATGTTTTAAAAATGGCTATTTATTAAAATTTCTCAAATTTAGCAGGTTAAGCTTCGTGCCAAAATGAAACCGCAAATACCCTTCATTATAAACGTTAAAAGCAATATTTCGTTTGTCACATCTGGCGGCAAGCTTGTTGTGATCCACCCAGGGGCAGCTCCCCCACCTTTGGTCCCCACTTGCCACCCAGCTCTTACTTGTGGTTCCAAAAACTGTGTGCATGCGACTATGGCAACGGCCTGGTACATCACTTCGACAGACGGGATAAACCTGGTGAGAGTAGCTGGGAACGTTTAACTGTGGTGACAGAGGGAACTCCGAACCCCAACATGCGAACCAGATCCCGGAGGGAGCAGATGAGATCAACTACAAGATCCAACGCACAGGAATGCTGTGCCGCAACGATTAATGGAGATCCGCTGCACCCCAGGTATTGTCCAATCTCGACGATTTTAACTGCCATTGGACCAAGATTTTTTGAGGTCGAGGGATTGGAAATGTCCCAGTGTAACGGCTTCTTCACTTTGAAATTCCGCCCCACTTCATCGTCGAAAACGAGGGGCAACCAACAATAACAAAGGATAATTAAAATGAATTAGACATAAAATAATAAAAACCAAATCAAGTTGGACAAATCAGACTGCTAACATTGATATACTTCCGAGAGCAAACACGAGGAAATCTGTGGATGCTGGAAATTCAAACAACACACACAAAATGTTGGTGGAAAACAGCAGGCCAGGCAGCATCTATAAGGAGAAGCACTGTTGACGTTTGGGGCCGACACCCTTCGTCAGGACTAACTGAAAGGAGAGATACTAATAGATTTGTAAGTAGGAGGGGGAGGGGGACATGCGAAATGACAGGAGAAGACCAGAGGGGGTGGTATGAAGCTAAGAGCGGGAAAGGTGATTGGCTAAGGGGATACAAAGCTGGAGAAGGGAAAGGATCATGAGATGGGAGGCTTCGGGAGAAAGAAAAGGGGAGGGGAGCAACTGAGCGAGATTGGAGAACAGGCAGAGTGATGGGCAGAGAGAGAGAATAAAACAACTAAATATGCCAGGGATGGGGTAAGACGGGGTGGAGGGGCATTAACAAAAGTTAGAGAAATCAATGTTCATGCCATCAGGTTGGAGGCTACCCAGCCGGTATATAAGGTGTTGTTCCCCTAACCTGAGTGTGATACTTCCGTGATTTTCCCATTCACGATTTTCGCAATCAATGCTGGTATGCATTTGTTTTCGAATTATGATTCTGTATATTCTGAACAAATTGCCAAAGTGCTTATTTCAAAAGAAGAGTTTTTCAGTTTATTGCCAATGTGCACATATGAATAGATAGATATATAGATGAATGAATGTGTGTGTGTGTGTGTGTGTGTGTGTGTGTGTGTATATATGAAAAGCCACCGGCAACATAGATAATGTCAATGCTTGTCCACTTCGCTCAATATTGCTATGTTATTTTCTCAACTTATTCGGTCCCACGATCTTTCACAAAGGGAATATCACTATTTATTCAGAACCATCTATAAGTATACTGAAAATTTCATTGTTTTTTGCAGCCTTATCATGGACACAACGAAAACAGGAAGTACGACCATAAAATGATAAACCACAACAATATCCCTCTTTATAAAAGTGTTCCTCAACACAATCACACTGTTAGTGATGATGCACAGTCATCACTGACTATACTGTCAAAGGATATCAGCACATATTATACTTACGTCTTTATTTGCCAATGGCCGGACCCTTGGAGCAAATGAAATGCAAATTACAAACTGTAGAACCAACAGCTCCAATGTGCAATCAATAATGCCATTCACAGTACACGGCACAGCAGGAGAGGGCCACCTGATATGGGCAGATGTTATCGGCAACGTATCGTGATGGACTTGATTTTAACTGTTATACAGTCCAGACGAGAGAGATGTACGGTGAATGATCCCACAAGTCACCGAAACAGCGGTGGAACAGAAACTCATGGAACCTTGACGTTTGTTCTCATTTTCATGCTGATACCCGGCGGTTAAAGGGAGATATTCACTTTTTTTTTTTATCATGACATTGGTATGGGTTGATATTACGAAGCACTTTTTATTTTCGTGTCTAAATAAAATTCCGTGTTATTTATTTGCAAGTCTTGATACACTTTTTCACTGAGTCAGTCCGCAGAGATCCGGACATTGTTCAGTCGGGTCACGGATGAAAATCCTCAATGACGAGAATAGGTAGAGCTTGTGTTCAGTAGGTTCAGGTCCTAGAAACCAGCCAGAAACATAAGGACGCAGAGCCTTCATCAAGTACGCCTTTACACAACCGATATGTTATTGTATGATATCTCATACCAGGAATGAAATAGTAAATATCGTGTTAAAAATAACCTGTGTACATGTGAACATACGGTAGGAATACTTAACCTTTGAAAACAAATGTACTGTATGCTGCGAATAAATGTGAATCTTTGTTGTTGTTTGAAACAGGTGGTCTAGAACAACTGGGGAGAATTATTGCACATCACTAGTCAGATTCCTGACAGTCAAGCTGTGAAGTAATTAACCCGTCGTAGTTCGGTACTTGTAGAATTACGGCATATCCTCAGTTATATTCAGTGGTGATTCTGTGGACGCAGGAAAGAAGCAGGGATGGTACTTTGCCTCCCAGGTGCCAGGGTCAGGGATTTTACTGATCGTGTCCATGATATCCTGAACAGAGAAGGAGAAAGCCAAAAGTCGTCGTACATATTGGTACCAACAACATAGGTAGGAAAAATGGAGAAGCACCTGAAAACATATTACAGGGAGTTTGGAAGGAAGTTGAGAAGCAGGGCGTCAAAGGTAGTCATCTCGCCAAGTGACAGCAAGTATAGGAACAGAAAGAAGTGAGGGATCATTCGGACCTCTTTTGGGGCAAGCGTGACTTGTACTAAAAGTACGGGTTGCACTTAAGTCCAAGGGGGACCAATATGCTACCAGGGAGTTTTGCTAAGGCTTTTGGGGAGAGTTTGAGCTAGAATTGCTGTGGGATGCAAACCCAGCTGAAGAGACGAATGAATTGGCGGTTGGCTTACAAATAGATCAAGCTTGCAGACAGTGCGAGCGGTAGGATAGAGAAGGGTTGACCTCAGACCGAAGGTTTGATATTTGTTTATAGTAATGCAAGGAGTATTATGAACGGAGAGGATGAGCTTAGATTGTGGATCAGAACTTGGAGCCGTGATATTGTGGCCATTACAGAGGCATAGATGGTTCAAGGGCAGGAATGGTTAATTAGAGTGCCATGCTTTAACTATTTCAGGAAGAAGAGGGAGCGAGGCAAAGATGTAGGGACGTGGCACTGCTGATCAGAGACAGTGTCGCTGCTGCAAAAAAAGGAGTAAGTCATGGAGAGATTGTCTGCAGAGTCTCTGTGGGTGGATGTTATGAATAGGAAGGGTCAATAACTCGACAGGATTTTTTTTTTTTTGTTACGGACCGCTCAATAGTAACAGGGATATCGTGGAGAAGATCCGGAGAAAGATTCTGGAAAAGTATAATAATAACATGGTACTCGTGGTGGGTGATTTTAATTTCCCAAATATTGATTGGCATCTCCTTACAGCAAGGGGTTCAGATGGGGTGGAGTGTGTTAGGTGTGTTCAGGAATGTTTCCTGACACAATATATAGATAAGACTACAAGAGACGTGTCTGTACTTGATCTGGAATTGGGAAATTCACCTGGTCAGGTATCAGGGTCAGCAGTTAGTGATCACAATTCTATCTTCGTTAACATAGCATTGGAGAGGGATAAGAACAAACAAGTTAAGAAAGCGATTAAGTTCAGTAAAGGGAAATATGAGGCTATCGGGCAGGGTCCTGGAAGCATAAATTGGGTAAATATGCACTAAGGGAAATATACGGCAGAAATGTGGCAAATGTGCAGCGGAAATTTGCGTGGAGTCCTGCCTAGGTACGTTCCACTGAGACAGAGAATGAATGGTAGGCTACAGGCACTTGGAGCTTGGGTTCGTCAGGGCGCACACACGTCCTGTGCACATGAGCGTCACTGAGTACCATGAATCCATCGTCTTCCATCTGATCGACTCACCCAACACCCCTCTGATCTTGGGTTACACCAGACTCTCCGCACAAGATGTTCGCTTCGCCTAGTCAGCCGCCACACGGCTGAGTTGTTGACCCACTGGCCGGACCACCGGACCGCACCCGGTACAACCCTGGAAACGGATGGAGCCGTCGACCTCAGCCAACGCCTACTGGAATATCACAACTTAGCTATCGCCTTCAGCAAATGGAAATCCAGCACCTTTTCTCTTCTCGGACAACACGCCGCGCGATGGACCTCCCTGCGGGCATTACCTCTCCCCGAAGTCGTCTGCTCGACCTCACTCCTCATCAGACCCAAGCCACGAATGACTGCTCAGTCAACACGCTACAGCACAAATTCATTCGCCCATCCCAGACCCCAGCCGGCGCCCGAGCCTGTACAAAACACACAGAATGGTCCAGCCTTCACTGGAGTGCGTACAATAGATCTACATTTGCCAGGTGATGAGTGGAACACGGCGATCATAACGCGCACTGGTCACTACAAATGCCTGGTGACGCCTCTCAGACTTCCCAACAATCTACCTGTTCTCCAAGCCTTCATGAACGCGATCCTCCTCGCTGGACAGAGTTTCTCCTCAGCTAATAACCCGCAAACAAGCGGTCAGTCAGTAAGAATAATTCAGCACGTGGACAAGCTAGTGCGCTGCTTTGCCGACTCGAACCCTTCAACATGGAAGGTGCATTTCTTCCGCGCCTGGCTGGCTCACTATTTATATACTTCCTCTGGAACGGGTCAGTCACCCCCTGCTATCTTCAGGGTTAACAATTCCCGTCATTCCCTGCGGAGCTGCTTACGGACGAGAACCCGTCGGTCAAGGCCCTGGTGCTCCACTGCCGGAGGAGGACATGGAGTGCCGTGCTAGCTGCCAAACGTACCTTCGACGTCCAGCCAGACTGAACAAATCTGAGGAACTTGAATATCTTCAAGCTGAATTTTGTACATTTATGAGAAATTGAAATATGGATACCTTTGGAAGATATTTCAGTGAATGGCCAGTTTTCACCGGGACGTCATCACTTTGATGGTCATCCGTTGAGGCTACAGAGGCGACAGCATTATCAGTGAGTTATCGATAGTCAGTAGGATTTGAAAGGATGCTGTCAGACTGGCCAGCGGTGATGTCAGCATTTCTGCTCATTGATGGTTCAGGAGAAGCAGTGATAATACCAGCGTGGTCAGTGTCGTGTTAGAAAAAGCGCAGATTACTCTGCATATTGAACGGAAGTACCCTTTAATCTATAAAGCAGACCCGTAATCCTTCTGACGTTTCAGCATTACAGTCAATGTGTCTGCTCCATGTCTGCTGCCATCCAATCTAAATATAGGCATTGAACCTCCAGTGGTCTGATGGATGACCGTGAGTGTGCCCAGTGAAAAGTTCGTGCACATTCATTCGGCTGTGTTTTACATTACTGTCCATCTGCAGAGAGTGTTCGGTTTTGTTCCTTGCAGTGGTTTATTTCATTCGAGCAATATTTACAAATGATTTCAAATTATAAGTTTTGAACATTTATTTTTGTACACAAACATAACTGGACGTATTCTGGAATTCTACAAGTGTCGAAGTATAACAGGTTAACTGCATCTCATCTTGACAGTAATTAATCTGATTAGCGATGTGCAACAATTCTGCCCTGTTGTTATTACACAGCCCGATTGAAAAAAACAAAAAACATACGCATTTTTACGCAGCATTGAACACATTTTTCTTCAATGGCTAAACGTGTCACAAATATGTTTAAGTGTGCACAGGTACTTTAAAATTGCATTTACTATTCTATTGCTGGTATCGGGCATCAGAGCAAATCATATCGGTTGTGTAAAGGTGATGAACGCTCAGCATTCTCATGTTCCCCGGTGGTTTCCACTATCTGAACCGACGGAACACAAGCTGCACCTATTTTCGTCATTGAGGTTCTTTACTCGCGAACCCGCTGAACAAAGTCTGGATTTATTTTCGTGTGGATGGCTAAGTAAGAGTATAACAATGTTTGTAAATAAAGATCTCTCAATTTCATTTAGACATACGGATATATAAAAAAAAATGTCCGTGCCTCCAAATATAAACACGGCCCAATGTGATGAAAGAAAAAATCAACACGAGTCAATATTTCTCCCTAATCCCCGGGTTATTCCTGATATCAGTCCGAAAGTAACAACAAAAGCCGAGGTTCAATGCATTTCTGTTGCTGTTTCGGTCACCCTTTGGTACATTGTTCGTACTTCTCTCTGCTCTGAAACGTATAACTTGTATAACCGTCCATAACGGTAGGTTGCACGCAACTTCTGTTCATGACTCGTCAGTCATCTCCTGCTGTGCTCAGTGTTGTAATATCAGTCATGATTGTTGTTTTCGTGAATTAATTCTACAGTTTGTAATATATGATATTATCAACATTTTATTTGCTGCAAGAGAATGGAAAATATTAAATAAAAACATGAGCAATATGTTCTGATGTCTGCTGGTAGTGTGGTCGGTGAGCACTGGGCATCATCACTATCAGAGAGGTTTCGCTGAACAGCATTTTATAAAGAGGGATATTTCATGTTTTTATGATCTTGTAGTCTTATATCTTGTTTGCGCTGTGGCAAGCATGAGATTGGATAAGCAATGAAATTACCAGCAGACTTAGAGGTAGTTCTGAATAAGCAGCGATATTCTCTGTGTGAGAGACGTGGGACCCAATGAGTTGTGATAATAACATTACAGCTGGGCAGGCGGATATATTACCTGTGTTATCTGTGGTATGTCAGAGTTAGCACTGATAAGATCCGTGTGGTCCATGACGTTCCTGTAGACGTGACAGTCCTGTTGATTGCAGTAATGGATCATTTGGAAGAAGGGAAATAGCCCCAGTGGTCTCTGCACAGCCTAGAAAGGGAATCAAATTATCAGTCTCATAAATGTAACGATCTGTCTCAATCTGTCTGACCAGATATATATCTATCTATTTATCAACCTATATATCTATCTATTTATATGCATACGTAGGCGATAAACTGAAATCTTATGTCTTTGAAATAGCCACGGTGACAATTTCTATGCAAAATACATAATCATAACGGGAAAACAAGTGTGTAATTGAAATGATTGCGAAAATCATGCAAGCTAACATCCCAGAGGAATATCAATATTATCACTGTGTTATGTTTTGGTTTGGTTTGTTTCTGATTTGGTTTGTACTTTTATTTCTAATTCTTTTTGAATTATTAATAGTTAGTGTTGGCTGTCCGTCGTTTCAGACGATGACGTAAACCTGTTCGGGAGGAATCTTACTAGTGGAAAAGCCCTTGCACTGCGGCAGTTCCACTCTCGGCGTCAAAATTAAAGTCTTCCTCGGCTGCAGTGAATGTCTTTGTCTTGTAATTCCCTTCCTCTCCATGAAGCGCTGCAACACCACCTTCTTGGGCGTTGGATCTTGTACTTGATCTCATCCTCCCAGTCCGGGAATTGGTTTCACATGCTGGGTTAGGCAAGTCCCCTTCTCACCGCCGTTCATTTTTTCTGGCTTTCCTCATCAGGTTTCCTCACCGCCTGTCGAGGAGGTGTATCAGGGTGTTGCCAGTGTCGCATGCAAACAGTTACTTGGAGCTACAAATGAGAGCTAGGTGGCAGATGTGGAAAAAAGGTGGACGAGCTACCCCTGTGTGGACCACGACATGCCCTCCATCAGGGGCGTCGAACAAATTATTCTTTACGAAATCTCCTTGTTTCCTTGGCTGCGTCAGCTTCAAGAAGGCACTCTGTGGTCCCTCCAGACTCCGGAGCTTCACATGGCTCTCACATTTCAAAACCGGTGTGTGTGGATGCTGTGTAATTTGTCACGAAATAACAGCCGGTACACTGCATACAATTAAAGAAATTATTTTTATGAATCTTAATGTAAGGGTTACTACAGGAAACAGAAAAAGGAAAACGCGCCCATTTTAAAATAAACAGTCAAATATCCACAGGACGGAGCTCATCTTGAACTTCGCAAAAGAGCCGAGCGTCAGGCCTCGATACCGGTCCCACGATAGATACAGAGGTGAGATTGTCTCGGATGAACCGAGGACTGCACATTGGTACGACTGCCATAGTGGATACAGAGTGGTGAGACTATATTTTCCAATAACCGAGATTCAAACTTGCATAGAGTGGTGTACTGCAAGACAAAGAGGGAAGTGTGATTAAAAGGTGAATTTGAACACATCCTCTGTTCTTCACAGAGTTAGGTTGGTGACGAACTGGAAAATGAGAAGACACTGAATAAGAAAATGGGACAGAGATCGTTATTGAGTCAGAGATGATTACCGCAGAGAAATAATCATCCGGGTGAGATATTTTGCCTACTCACATTAATCTGCAATGTCAATCTTCTCTCATTCACGTACCTACACAAACTTCACTGAAGTGTTACAATTGAATCCGCATCGACCACTTACGCTGTCAGTTCCTTCCACACTCGCTGGAATATGTGAGGGCATAGGAGTTCCCAAATGTCCCTTTTGCATCCATCGTTCTTCCTTCATCAGAAACCTATGAGCTCTGTTTCTAGATTTACTCAGAGGATGGAGAAAGTCTGGGAGCAGTCATCTTGTCTATAACGTTAATAATTTAAGATCCCCACTCATTTTCCTGCGCCCCAGGGAATAAATTCCTAACCTATTCAACATTTCCGGATGATTATTGGCATCAGTTAGCGAAAATATCCTTGTCAAGAATCACTGCAGTCTTGGATACTTAATGATATTTTTAAACAGTAAGTAGGTGACCAGATCAGCACACGATATTCCATCTACGGCCTCAACAAGGTTTTCTACTGCTGCAGCATGACGTCCCAACTCCTGTACTCAGTGAACTAATTGTAAAGTACAGTACAATTAGAGCTCAATACGTTCTAATCTACCAATGTTTGTAGCTGTGGCATTGTTTTCTTGGAATTATAGAACCATACCATAGAACATTACAGCACAGAAACAGGCCTTTTAGCCCTTCTTGGCTGTGCCGAACCAATTTTCTGCCTCGTTCCACTGAACTTCACCTGGACCATATCCCTCGACACACCTCTCACCCATATACCTGTCCAAGTTTTTCATAAATATTAAAATTGAGCTCACATTTACCGTTTCATCTGGCATCTCATTCCAGGGACCCAGCACTCTATGTGTGAAGAAGATCCCCTAATGTTCCAAAGAAACTTTTCCCCCTTCACCCTTTACCCATGACCTCCGTTTTTTTTCTCCCCTCGCCTCAGTGGAAAAGGCCTGCTTGCATTCACTCTATCTCTACCCATCATAATTTTATATACCTCTATCAAATCTCCCCTCATTCTTCTAAGCTCCAGGGAATAAAAAGCTAACCTATTCAGCCTTTCTCTTTAATTCAGTTTCTCAAGTCCTGGCAACATCTTTGTAAACCTTCTCTGCGCGCTTTCAACGTTATTAATATCCTTCCTGTAATTCGGTGACCAAAATTGCACAGAGTACTCCAAATTCGTCCTCACCAATGCTTTATACAAACACAGCATAACATTCCATCTCCTGTACTCAGTACTTCGATTTATAAAGACCAATGAACCAAAAGTTCTCCTAATGTCCCCATGTACACGTGACGACACTTTTAGGGAGTTTAGTAACTGTACTCCCAAATCTCTCTGTTCTACTGCACTTCCCAGTGCTCTACCACTTACCTTCAATGTTCTACTTTGGTTTGCCCTTCCAAAGTGCAATAACTCATACTTTTCTGTATTAAATTCTATCTGCCATTTTTCAGCCCATTTTTTTTCCAGCTGGTCCCAATCCCTCTGCAAGCTTTGAAAACATTCCACACTGTTCACTACACTTCCAATCTTTATATCATCAGCAAATTTACTGATCTAATTTACCACATTATCATGCAGATCAATTATATAGATGACAAATAACAATGGACCCAGCACTGATCCCTGTGGCACACCACTAGTCACAGGCCTCTACTAAGAGAAACAATCCTCCACTACCACTCTCTGGCTTCCCCCATTGAGCCAATGTCTAATCCTATTTACTATTCTCCATGTATAAAAAGCGAATGATTCTTCCTAACTAACCTCCCATGCAGGACCTTGTCAAAGGACTTACTGAAGTCCATGTAGATAACATCTACTCCCTTCCTTCAACCACTTTCCTGGTAACCTCCTAGAAAAACTCTAACAGATTTGTTAAACATCACCTACCACGCACAACGACATGTTGCCCCTCCCTAATAATTCCCTGTCTATCCAAATACTTGTAGATCCTATCTCTTAGTACTCCTTCCAATAATTTACCTACTACTGACGTCAAACCTACTGGCCTATAAATTCCTGATTACTTTTAGAGCCTTTTTTAAACAACGGAACAACATGAGCTATCCTCCAATCCTCCGGCACCTCACCGGTAGATACCGACGTTTTATAAATATATATATCTGCCAGGGCCGCTGCAATTTCAACACTAGTCTCCTTCAAGGTCCGAGGGAATACCCTGTCAGGTCCTGGGGATTTATCTACACGGATTTACGTCAAGATAGCGAACACCTCACCCTCTTCAATCTGTGTAAGATCCATCACCTCACTACCTGTTTGCCGCATTTTCATTGACTCCATTCTAGTTTCCTTAGTAAATACAAACGCCAAAAATAAGCAAATAAATGAATGATAAATAAATAAACAGACAGATAGAATGATAGACAAACAAACAAACAAATAAAATATCCTCCAATTCTTTTGGTGCCATACATAGAAGACCACTCTGATTTTCAGGATGACCAATTTTATCCCTTATTATCTTTTTTTCCACTTAACATACCTGTAGAAGCTTTTTGGATTATCCTTCACCTTGACTGCCAAAACAACCTCATGTCTTTTTTTAGCCCCCCTGATTTTTTTCTTAAGTATCTTTGCACCTTTTATACTTCTCTAGTACCTTAATTGCTCCCTGCTTCCTATACTTGTAATGCATCTCTCTCTTTTTCATTATCCGTGTTCTAATATCCATTTAAAACCAAGGTTCCTTATTCTTATTCAGTTTGCCATTAATCCTGATAGGAACATACAAACTCTGCACTCCCGAAATTTCTCCTTTGAAGACCTCCCTCTTACCAACGACATCCTTACCAGAGAACAACCAGTCCCAATCCACGCTTTTTAGATCCGTTATCATTTCTTCAAATTTGGCCTTTTTCCATTTTAAAAACCTCAACCCGAGGAGCAGATCTATCTTTATCCATGATCAAGTTGAATCTAATGGTGTTATGATCATTGGAACCAAAGTGTTCCCCTACACAAACTTCCATCACCTGTCCTAACTCGTTTCCTAATAGGAGATCCAATATTGCCTCCTCTTCATTTGGTACCTGTAAATATTGATTTAGAAAACTTTCCTGAACAGATTTTACCAAATGTAACCCGTCTAGACCTTTAACAGTATTGGAGTCCCAATTAATATGTGGAAAATTAAAACACCCTACTATCACATCTTTATGTTTCCTGCATTTCTCTGTTATTTGTCTGCAGATTTACTCCTCCAATTCTCGCTGACTGTTGGATGGTCTATAATACAACCCTATTAATATTGTCATAACTTTCCTGTTTCTCAGCACCACCCATATAGCCTCGGTAGACAAGCTCTCTAATCTGCCCTGCCTGAGCAAAGCTATACCATTTTCCCTGACTAGCAAAGCCACCCTCCACCCCAACTTTCATTCCTCTGCCTCTATCACGTCTGAAATATCTGAACCCTGGAACATTAACCTGCTAGTGCTGCCCCTCCTCTAGCCAAGTTTCACTAATTGCTATAATGTCATAATTACATGTGTCTATCCACGCCCTCAGCTGGTCAGCCTTCCCCACAATACACCGTAGATTAAAATAGACACACCTCAGAAGATTTTTATCACCACAGTCAACCCTACTATTTCAGATTTTGCATGTACTTTCAACATCATTTATTTTCACCCCCGCTCCACTATCTGCTCTGGCATTCTGGTGCTCACGCTCCTGCAAATCTACATTAAAGCCTCCCCAACAGCACTAACAAACCTTCCTGCAAGGATATTGGTCCCCCTGTGGTTCAGGTGTAACCCATCTCTCTTGTGTAGGTCCCACCTGACCGAGAGAGTTCGCAATGATCCTGAAATCTGAAACCCTGCCCCCTACATCAATATCTCAGCCACGTGTTCCTCCGCCAGAGCACCCTTTACTTACCCTCACAGGCACGTGGCACAGGTAGGTATCCTGAGAGTACCACCTTCGAGGACCTGCTTTTTAACTTTCCACCAAGTTGTCTATACTCATTCTTCAGTACCTCCGCAAGTGGACAAGGACGCAGAACCTAGGTCTTGACTCGCTCTCAGACCCCGGAACATGGTGAAGACTTGACTTGGCTACAGGACTGTACCTGGCTTGGGTTCTTCGAGGCTTGTCTCCAGGACCAGTCGAGGCTTGGGTTCTTTGAGGACTAGACATGAAACTCCTGCACAGGACGAGGCACATGGACAGGACAAGATTTCGAAGGATTGACTTGATCTTGGGACACCTGAACACGGAGTCTTGGTCTTGAGAGCATAGGAACACAATGCCTTGGTTTTGAGAGAACAGGAACACAGAGTCCTGGCCTTGAGAGAACAGGAACACAGAGCCCTGGTCTTGAGAGAACAGGAACACGGAGCCTTGGTCTTTAGAGAACAGGAAAACAGGAACATGGAACACAGAGCCGGGACCCTTTCTTAGGAACAGGATTTGGAGCCAGGGTTCTACACAGAGTCAGGACCCCTCCTAGGGAGCAGAACGTAGGGCCGGGACTCGAACACAGAACACAGACAGCCGGTTCCGAACACAAGGTAGCGGCAAAAGGCCGGACCTACTTAGCGAAGGTGTGGACACAGAGACAGTTCCAAACATCGATAGATAGTTCCATATCCAGGCACAGCAAGGCTCTGGTCTTGCTCCTGCGGTAGAACTTGACAGCGATACAGGCGTGGTCGCTGGCGAGTTTGCTGGCAAGGCTTCAGGCAAGGCTTTAGGCAAAGGCTTCAGAAGGAAGGGAAAGGGGAAGGGGAGAGAAAAGAACAGAAGAGAAGGGAAGGAAAGGGAAGGGACAGTCCAGCAAATGAAGCTGAACGCAGGAGCTTTTTATGTAGCCAGCCGAAAATGAGAATCCGGTGCCTCAGTCAGAGCACAGAACAAGGGTAAACCAGAAAACCTGGAATAAGTAATGATGGACCGGACCGTGAACCAGAATGCGGCTTCACGAACCGGACAATGGCATCAGTGTCAAATCTGTTGCTATCTTACAATTTTGTTTCAACAGCGACCTTATCGCTCAGCAGGGATGACAATATTACTGTTGAGGACCATGACAAAGTAATGCCTAATAAAACATACTGATTACATTGACTTTGTTGGCTCATTACTGGCTAATTTGCTATTTATAGTATACCCTGTGTGATGGTAGCAATCACCTGGCACCAATGAACCAGTTCAAAGATATCAACAAACTGCATCCAGCTATTCTGTACAGGATGTTATTATTTTCACTTGTTTTCTGCGTGAGCAGCATTGCCATTACTCGCCAAGAGTAAAAGCAAGAACGAAGGCAACAAGGTCATTAATCCCGATGATACTTTTCCAATATAATCGCAACTAGAAGCAAAATATACGATCACTGCCCACACAGAACAATAACCTGTACCTTAATTTGCAGTGTCCCTGTAAACCGCATGGATGCGCCATCGGTCAGTAACTGAAATGCTCCTATGCGCATCGTCTCTGTTCCCGACGAGTTGGAATTGGAAGCAGCTGATAAAAGTTTCCGAAATTTGGAAGATTTTATTTGTTGTAATGTGTTCCATTATACCCGTCAACTAATAAATAGAATCAAAGTATGTGATTTTTCCATTTTAATTCTGAACATTCATACTTTGCATATTACAAAAATAAATAAATGAGGAGTCCCGCAGCTTTCAGGCCGTTTAAAATGTTCCTGCTCGGAGCAAGGTTGGTCGGCGCGGCTGTAAAAATTGAAGGGTCATTGATCTTCACTTTGCTCCTGATATCTGATGAGCCTCATCTAATGGATTATATTTTCCCAGCAGACGTCCATCACCATTTCAACATTGATTAGAGAGCAAGCTACAAATGAGAGGAGATAAACAGTCATAGGTGTAACATTGCATGAGAGCATATGTGGAGTAGTGAAGATGATATAAGGTGATGACAGAAACTGTTTTTATTCCAATGCTTGTTTCGAAGAAGACAAGGTTTCACTTCATCCGGGTTCCATTTCAAAATAGACAACGGTTGAAATCTCACTCTCCGAGTTTCTTTGATCACACTCGGCCGTGAAATACACCGAAAAGGGCTAGAATCAATTAGGGAATTTTAACCAAAGGATAAGCAGTAAAGACGAAAGTTTACTAAAAATTACATATAATAAAATATAAATCCACTATCACTGGAATAGGAGAGAAGAGTTTCAGCTTTCGAATGCAGAGAACTCCGCAGTTGGGGGAGATGTGAACCACAGTCTGCTAGATCTGCCCAAACACTCCTCTCAGCACATGGACCAGGCCGATCGCGTTATTGCCCCTCCTGGTCTATCATTGACCACAGAGATAATTTTATTGCCTCTCCAGAATCATCACTGTCCAGATCCTCACGAATCATGCACTGATGTGAGTGGAGATGTTTACTAGGGAAAGATGGTTAACTGTTTTAGTTAAATGTTTTGAGCGATCAAGTGGTTGCAATAAGCATATGAATAACATTTAAACAATGCTGAAACAGGGTAAAAAACAATAGTCACAAACACGAGCAATCTTAATGAATCGTCGTCATCCGCTTAATCCGCTTAAATATTTTGTGAAATCTGCCGAATTGTGTCTGAATAAATATAGATATATACATTTTTATATACGAAATCATTTACCAACACATCCCCACACCAACGGCTCTGCTGATATCCAGAAAAGGTTAATCGCACCCGTCATTTGATCATATAGAAATAACGTCATTTCCATGGAGCTTTACTGCGTCCCACAAGTGAGTTTCGCTCTCCTATTAATACGCGCCCCACTCATTGAGGTCTCCCAGTGTCAGCGTGAGCAGCAGCCCCGGCACTAACAGCAATTGGCAGATCCACAACGCGGGACAGAGAGGGCACACATTAGGGAAAGAAGTTTGGTTGGCTTCAGAATGGATCAAAGTCGGCGAACAGCAGCGTGGAATATAACAGGGATTCGGAAGAATGCCTTCTGGGCTGTTGAATATCTCCTTGCAAACGACGAGTGGATTACCTTAGAATTTCGAATCGCCTATGCATTAAGAGTCTTTCTAGTGATTTACTGCGCCGTCTTCGCCATATTTGCTCTTCCAGGTGAGTCTCTCTCCAAAGCTTTATTATGCAACAATATTTAACTGAATTGATTTCATTCTAATGCGAACCACCCATTGAAATTAAGCTGCTGTCACACAATCCGGATAAGAGATCTTCAGCACTTTATATTCTGCACCCGATGTTTTCACTGTGGCTCCTGGAATTGTGCCGGTATAATGGTCAATGATCTGATCAGTAAACTCTGTTCAATCGTTGCTCAAATCAGTTCATGACCGAGACATTGATATGTTTCCTCAGTAAACGTTGCTTCCGTTCATTCGCTCTGTACGCCCATCGGGAATATCTGCTGCTGAATCAAGTTTCTTCCTCACGTTGCGTTTCTATTGATTTTTGTTCTGATCTCCATATCCGCAATATTCGCGGAGACACCCGCTCGTTATCTGCCTGCCAGGGTGACTCTAATCTGAGATCCAAAACCGCACTATTCCGGCAGGGAACTGCTCGGGCTGTGTCAGCTACACGACAGGCTCACTGTACACCAGCCACAGTCTACTTCGAACATAACGTTTCGCCTTTGCACTTCTCCCAGAACCACCTGTCTATTCTTGAACTCTCGGGAGGTCAGGAGTACCCCTGTTCCTTTCTTTACAGTTCTCCATTGGAAATCTTCCAGCTACAGCTCAATCTTCAGAGAATCTGAACTTATCATTTGTTCCAGCTCTTCGACAGTTTACATTGATTTTTGCTGTCTTTATCAAAGTGAATATTTTATTTTCCTTTATTCCCTTTTAAATTGACACTTTGACACTATCGCAGAATTGTGTAATAATGGAAGCAAAAGGAGACGGCCCTTCATCTCTCTTCTCCTCAAAGGAGACTCCTTGTTGTGGACATCATCCGCCAACACTTATTCACTGTTCATTTCAAACAATATTGATCCTCATATCAACAACAAAAGATGGCGTTTTTGCTCAGAATGTGGAATTATTCCTTGAAATCCATTTAAATTTTCTTCAGAATAAGAAAGTGATCACAATTTGCACAACCCATCGTTAAAATGATCTCAGGATCACTCGCCCTCTTCTGATCATCCCCTCACCACGTTGTCTGTGTCACATTTCTGTTTACGATTGAAATTCAACAATTATAGCATGCCGATATCCTTACTGTTACTTTTTGTTTATTCTTGTATGTGTTGTTTACCGTAGTCGCTGTTGAAAACTGATCCCATTCTCTGATTGCAATTCAAAACGATCCTGAACTGATTATTTTCTTATTATTGGCGTTTGTATTGGACTGTGTACTTCATCCTTCTTCAAAATAGATCAACTACGTGAATGAAACATGACGAAAAGGCCACGGTACTCTTACTGCGATGTATTGGTTTGTTGATAAAAGAGGATCTTCGGTGCGGGTAAATAAAATTTCATCAGGAATGTAATGAAATGCATAAGAATGGAGGAAAATGCCGCTAATAAGCTCAGGTGTTTCTGAATGGGATACAGTACCTTGGAATAATTATTCCGAGGGAATACCTTCTGCACAGTTAACCTTCGGTCTGTGACCACAACATTTGGTGTAGCAAAGTCAGATCATCCATTTAGCGTGTCTAAAGCTTAGTTATGCAACAATGTTGAACTCAATTACTTTCCTTCTAATATGTATCTCGAATATGAAATTATTACTATTGTTACTCACTCTAGGTATGAAATATTCAGCACTTTAAATTCTGCTACCGATGTTGTTCACTGTGGCACCTGGAATTGTGTAATGGTCAGTGATCTGAAGGGTAAACTGTGTTCCAATTTTGCTCAAATCAGTTTCTGACCGTGGCTTTTACCTCTGATATTTTGACTCTGTAAAAGTTGTTTCTTTTCATTCGCTACATACTCCCCATTGGGAATATGTACTGCTGAAACAAGTTGCTTCCTCGCGTTGTGTTTCCAATGAATCTGATTTCCATGTCCGCAATATCGCTGGAAACAACCGCACTATTATCTACTTGCGATGGCTACTGTATTCTGAGACAAAATCCGCATTATTCCCGCAGATACCTGTTCGGACTGTGTCATCTGCACACCAAGGCAACTGCATAACAGCCACAGTCCACCGGCGTGCTGAAGCTTCGTACGTGCCTACCATATCATCAAACAGAATATTCGGCCTTTCCACTTCTCCCAGAAACAACTGTCTATTATGACACACTCCGAATGTCAAGAGAACCCTGGCCCTTTCCTCACAGTTCTCTATTGGCATTCTTCCTACTGCAGCTCCATCTACACAATATCTAATGTATCAATTGATCGGCACCTTCGAAAGTTTCCATTGTCCTTTCCTGAGAGACTAGTTTACTTTCCTTATTCGCTTTTCAATGTGTTACCCGATGCTATCGCTGAGTTGTGTAAGGTGAGATCGTCCATTATTTATCTTCACCTCAGAGGAGTTACTTATTGTGAACCCCTCCGACTCGCTCATTCACCAGTCATTTCAACCAATATTGTTCCAAATATCAACATTACATTCGGCGCTATCGCTCGAAGTTTGAAAATTTCCCTTGATTTCTATTTACGTTTCGTATCACTTACCTGTCTGCGATTGGAATTCAAAAAAAAGGGAAGTGATCACAATTTTCACTATCAATCCGTTAACATGATCTCACACTAACTCTCCCTCCTCTGACCATTCTCCTCACCACGTTCCTCTGTATCACATTTCTGTCCACGATTGGAATACAACAATTATAGAATGTCAATGTCCTTCCTGTTTTTTTTTGTTTTAATTCTTGGCGGGCTCATTTGACTGTGAAATCGATGCTTTACGGCAGTCATTCCTGTAGACTGATTTCATGTTCAGATTGCAATTCAAAATTGTCCTGAACTGATTCCTGTATTATCACCGGAGTCTGAATCTCAGTCCTTGTTCAAAAGCGACAACTCTGCAAAGTGATAAAAGTCCACGATATGCTGTCTGCGATACCTCGGGTTGGTGAGAAAAGACGATCAGCGGTGCGGGTAAATAAAATTTCATCAGGAATGTTATAAAATGCATAAGAATGTATGAAAATGGCTTTAATAAGGGCCGGTAATTCTGAAGGGGATGCAGTACTTTGGAATAATTATTCTAAGGAATTGTTTTCTGAGCAATTATCTGTGATTGCATCATTTGGTGCAGCAAAGTCAGGTCTTTCCGTCAGCGTGTCCGAGACAGTACATGAGTTTCTTCAAGCTTTAGCTGAGCAGCTTCGAATCAGTTAATGGGTCGTGTGAAACTTGGTTACATCCGGAGTTGAGTCACTTGCTATTGAGCGAATTCAACGGAGCTACTGCTGACAGGGTGATCAGTGACAGTACTAGAGGCACACACTGTTATCAGTGAAACAATTGTTCGGAATAAAATCTCAAGGCTGAGTTTTTCTGCACACACGCTTACCCACCCCCGGCAATCCTTCCCTCACAGTTGTCTGACATCTCCACCCTCCTCGTTACCTACATCAATTGCTCCCACCAGATTTCAAACTCTCTCTTTGCTCTACGTTGTTAAATATAGTCCTGTTCAAAAGCCTTCGGCACCCTAGCTGCATTACATATGCTGAGGGCTTTTGCAGATTACTTTATCACGATCATGGGCGAGAGCCCGTCTTTGACCTCAACAGAGTCAGTGTTGCAGACATTTATTTAATGACAAATACGTTTCTACGGAGTTAGTATTTAATGCCCCAGCTACCACTTTTCATTCAACATGAATGAAATTGTGCAATCATCAGTGATCGTTATCTGTGTCATTTAATGCTGTTTCTTGGGTGATATTCATCCGCATATATTCCGTTCGATTTTATACTGAGTTAACTTGTGATTTAATTCTAAGAATTGATTTTCTCTAAGAATATATACCTTCGGAGAGGCAATGATTTTCCAACATGACTTGACACAGAAAACCAATGAGATAAATTATATATCCATTTAACAGCGAACCCGATGGTTACCTACTGATTTTTTATGCTTCTCACAGTGAACCTGGTGACGATTTTAATCTTGTGCCGAGGAAAGTGCGGCCTCTCCAGAGCTGTATCCAGTTACCTGGTTGCCATGGCAGTGACGGATCTTCTGGTTCTCATCCTGGACCTGATATTGAGCAAGATTCCGAATACTTACGCGCCAGACGAAGTTTCCTTCTGGTCCCTGTCTACTCCAGTGTGTAATATCCATGCCGTCCTGCTTTACGCAGCCACCGATTGTTCGGTCTGGTTCACTGTCACTTTCACATTTGACCGGTTTGTGGCCATTTGTTGCCAAAAGCTGAAAACAAAATATTGCACCGGGAAAACTGCGGCTCTAATTATGGGGATAGTGTCAGTGATCAGCTGTTTAAGGAATATTTACAGGTATTTTCTGTTCTCAGGGTACTATGCACAGATTCACACTCCATTTATTTGTTTACCTTCCATGTTAATGTTAAAGTTCCCATATATGTCGACGCTAATAGACTTATTTAATTACCTCCCAACCCCTGTAATCCCGTTCCTACTAGTTCTGCTGACAAACGGATTGACCGTCAGATACGTTCTAGTCACCAGCAGAGGGCGCAGGAGACTCCGGTGTGCTGACAAAGGTCAGAGTGCCAGAGACCCAGAGATGGAGAGCCGCAGGAAATCCCTGGTTTTACTGCTGATCATCTCTGGCAACTTCGTTCTGCTGTGGACACCGTACACTGTGTATTCAGCGTGGATCCTGCTGTTGGGTTACTATACATCGACGCGTCCTCCAGTATATCTGAGTGATCTGGGCTCGATGCTGCAGCTTCTGAGCTGCTGCACAAACACGGCTCTTTACGCCGTCACCCAGACAAAGTTCAGAGAGCAACTGAGGATTATAATAAGATATCCAGTGGTTCTCATTACTGCGGGATTAAGGCGTTAGTGAGGCCTAACTTGGAATAACGTGTGCCGAATTGGTAATTTACCTAGAGGATAGATGGAAAGAAGATCGACGGAGTACAGAGAGAAAAAAAAAATCACGGATGTTGCGAGGACTGGAGGACCTGAGTTATAAGGAAAGATTCAATAGGTTAGAAATTTATTATTAGAAGGTAGAATCTTAGGAGGACATTTGATAGAGGTATACACAATTAAGAGGTAGAGTTAGGGTCATTGCAACCAGCCTTTTGTTCGGCATCTATGTGTGGGACGACAACTAGAAGTCATGGTTTAAAGGTGAAGTGCCTGGGGTGAGAGTATGGAACCAGCTGCCAGCACAAGTGTGGATGCGATTTCGATTTCAACCTTTCAGAGATGTTTGGATATGTACATGGATAGGAAGCCCGCATAGTTTAGTCCGTCTGTCCCTAGTAATTCTTCCCGCATTGCAGGCAACTCCTGCACAATAGAACCCAGCTTTATCCTTGTTCGACTCGATACTCACCCGTTTTACTATAGCACTTGATTTGTCACTCTGGTTTACCGATGTTCCTTGCAATTATTTTTATCTACATTCGCCTGTTTATATTCTCTCTCTTCCCCAGTGAAGCGAACTACGTTTGTTAGTGCACATCAGTGCTTTAATTGTGACTGGCATTGCTCGCCTAGTTCCGCTGCACTGCTCCGCTCCAACGCCTCATTCTGTTTTTCCGAAGCCCCTCCTATATAACGGTCTAGGGTTATGCCAGTTAACCCAGATCGAGACCGGAAAGTAGTTGGTGTCCCGGGTACCGCTGTGAATTTTTCAGCGATTCCAGGAACACCTTGCAATCTCAATCTTCATGGAAGTTTGTATCTCCCATTTCCATGTTGTGGAGATAAAAATCTCAATCCAGAATGTGGGGTGCAGTATTTCTTTAACCTCACCATGGCCGGAGCGAACGTCGAGGACAGACGAGTGGCGGAATTTGCATATGAAAGACTGTCTCACCCGGCGGGACCTATTTCAAGGGCCTGGGGATGCCGTTCAGTGATTCCACATTTTTTCGTCTTTCTTTCTTTCTCCGCTATAGCAGTAGTGTCCCTCCCCGCCACAGCTGGTGCCGTATTTGTGCTGAATTTCACGCACGCTTTGAATATGCGACCTTATCAAGTTGTGTCCAACATGGAGACAGTTGACGAGAGCCGACCCTTGTCGGGCAGTCTGCTTTACAGAAGCCAGATTAGCACGGAACTGTATTATTGAACTCGTCTCACTGAGCAGAGATGAAGGAGGGCTGAGTGAGAAGATGTTTTCTGGAAAAGATCAGAAAAACACACAGGTAAAGGTGCAAAGTAAAGGCCTGCAAACCCGTAACTTTAGGCTCGTGGAAACCTTCTCCGTTGCTATAAAATTATTCAATGGTTCCCTGCTCTGATGATGTGGCCCCTTCACTTCCTAGCCTATTTCGTTTTGGTTTCCCTCCTTTTAGTCTACTTGTGAAGTGTCTCTGTAGTTGCTTCACTCTATTCAGCATAGTTTTTTTTAAGTAGTTCCACTTCATAGCTTCTTTTAACGATTTGATCTGTGTGAACAGTACACAAGACTAAATGTTCACTGTTCCTTGGTACATGTGACAACATTCAGCTGTTGCCCAGAAGAAACTGCAGTCTAATCGAGCACAGGGGAGGCAGATAAATCAACTCTCTTTGGTCCCGCAAACACAAGGACATCTGCGGATGCTGGAAATTCAAGCAACAACCACAAAAGGCTGGGTAAACCTAACAAAGGGTCTCGGCCCGAAACTTCTTCCCATAGATGCTGCCTGGCCTGCTGCGTTCCACCAGCATTTTGGGTGTGTTACTCAATTGTTCCCCCCTCCCCCCACTTTGCGGACTGAATGGATTCTTGCTCTTTGATAATCTAATGAGAGCAATTGAATGTGGACAGATGAATCTTCAGGTAATGAGCTGCTAAACCTGCATATCATATTTTTTTACTGAGTTAAGTATTGTATGTAATTAGTTTTGCTACAAGAAGTGTATGGGACATTGGAAAAAAAGTTGAATTTCCCCATGGGGATGAATAAAATATCTATCTATCTATCTATCTATCTATCTATCTATCTATCTATCTATCTATCTATCTATCTATCTATCTATCTATCTATCTATCTAACCTGAGACCATTCTCAAGCAAGTAGCGATTTGTTATGTAAAGGGAATGGACTGAACTGATTCCTGAATCTGGAACAATCTAATCAGAGCTATAAAGGCCATAAGACCATAAGCAATAGGAGCAGAATTAGCCATCATGTCTGCTCCGCCATTCAATCATGGCTGTTTTTTTTTTCAATCTCTTCCTCAACCTGCGTTCCCAGCCTACTCCTCCTAACCTTTGATGCCATGTCCAATCAAGAACCTATCAATCTCTGAAAAAATACACGAAAAACGCTGGGCTCCGGATAACCAGGCTTGGTCAGAAGTACATTCCAAATGTAGCATTCCAAACCGCTGTTCAACCAGCTTCACATGAACAAAAATTAAGAAGCACTGCACAATACACAGAAGCAATAAACGATTAAACTTGGAAACAATGGTAAACTTTGTAATGTCTATTTAAACTCCAATTTTGAATTTTAGAACATAGACTAGTGCAGCACATTACAGGTCCTTCGTGCAGATCCTTAAACCCAGCCTCCCATATAACCCCCAAACTTAAATTCCTCCACATACCTGTCTAGTAGTCTCCTAAATTTCACGAGTGTATCTGCCTCCACCACTGACTCAGGCAGTGCATTCCAATGTAAGCATGAAGCAATGTAATTCAATCACCGTACGAATGAACTTCGAATTGGTTCAGACTCTGAAGTGAATGCAGCATCTGCTTTAAGTACATTTGTACCAACAAGTATAACTGTTTTGCAGTTGCGGTATCCTGGTTGCGCTGCTGAAACTGAGGAAGAGAGTTTTATTGACATACTTGATAACCTGAACTACACTTGCACTGTGAATACAACACAAGATTGTATATGCTTCTGTTTTTATTTGCTCTCGTGCTACCACGATAAACTGACGTGTTGAATAGTCTGAACTTAAAGGCTCATAAAGAAGAGATTTCACCGTGTCCGGATACTCGTTGTAGTTACAAGTCAATCATGGGACGAAATTGATCAGTTTGTCAGATCGTCATGGAAGGGCAGATATGGGTCAATATTGAGGTACGTGGTGATGACCTTCCATGGGTGAGTAGGGCTGGGATATTCACAAAGAGTGACCGGGTTCTCGAGGGTGCTGATGTAGAGACGGACAAGTATTTGTATTTCATACATAATGAAAGTGGAAAAGTGTATTGATAATGTGGTGTTCGGTATATTCCGAATACCCGCCGTCACTGTCGGGAAAGGTCATCATGCAATAATATATCATATTGGTCTGTAGTTTAAAAATCACTGACGTGGTACATGTTTTCCGTAGCGAAACCATTTCACCACATCAGGTGCTTCGAATAAGAATGGAATTGGTTTCCTGGATATGCAGGAAAGATGTAAATAAGTTTGAAAGAATACAAGAAGAATATTACACTGCTATTGCCTGGTCTGGACGTTTTGAATTGAAAGGAAAGATTACACGTGTTGGTACTTTATTCCCGAGCGTGTAGCAGACTGAGGAGAGATTTGAATTGGGAATATGGAATTGTCATTTTGGAATGATGGTTATTTTAATGAGCACCAAAAGCTGCAGCTAAACACTTTGAAATGATGGTTTTAATTTGTAGGGTTCCATTGGAAATGATTGCTTTGAAGGCATTGTCGCATCTGCCCTGAAATATGTAAACTGCAGGCCAGGTTTGATAACGTGCTGGTTCAGTCTATAGCCCAGCAATGTATTGATATCCTCAGCCCTAATTCCACATGTTATCCAGCTGCTGAGTGATCAGATTAAATCAGTTATTTCCCTCAGCCCTATTTCGCGGAGCACTGTAACTGCAGACTCCAAATATATTTGTAAAGCGTACCAAAATTTCGACCCTCCTTGCGGAATACGGCTGCACTCTGTCTTCCAGCCAAAATTCACTCTAATCATCTGCCTTCTGTTAGTGTGCCAATTGTGAACCAACCAGCCGGGATCATATGCCTCCTGACTTTCTGAATGAGTTTACTTTGGGGAAGTGTTCAAACGCCTTACCAAAATTAATACACACACATCGACTGTTATGTATGTTATTCTTATGTTAGTTTTATATTCACTTATTCATATAATTCAATCTAGCTCATAAAGGACAGCTATTGTCTCTCCTAGGCCAGACTACGTTTTTCAAATACTCAATGTTTTGTGTGAATATTTTCTTTTACTGCGAGCGTCATTTTAAGCGCCTGGACGAGGCGGGTGGATGGCGTCATTATAACAAAATGCGAACGGGTTGCTGGGACATTCAACAGAGATGAACAGCGGAATGTGAGCAACCAGCAGGAAAAGCGAGCTGGGTGGAGATAGTTGAAGAGTTCGCTACAGCAGCGGACGAGGCTAATCCTTCTCCATGTCCAGAGGATTGTGATAATTAGCGGCACACAGTGCATATTGAATACGAGACTGTCACTTTACATGATCAACACTCGGATTTCTGGAGTAATCCTGTGGCGACCACTTTTTGTTGACCCATACATGGATTTGGGTGTGTTGGTTGGCGACCACTTGTGTTAAGGGATATTACAAGCTGACGGTCACGTAATATTCCGTCACGTAATACTCAACGTCTGGAATCTGCTGTGACTGCTATTTTGTTTTCCCACCGTGGATCCTCTGAAATGTTCCCTTATCGCCGCCTCGTGTCATCTTAGTGTAGATTTACAAGTTTCTTTCCCTCAGCTGTTTCGGTGGGTTTCTGGAATCATCTGGATAGCCATTTCTGGGACTGTGTTTGAGTAAGATTTAAGAAGAACTGTTTCTAAACCTGACACCGTTTCTGAACTACAAATGCGGAGAACTCTTAATTTTTGTTTAGTAGAGTAATTTGTTTAATAGTCTGTATTTTGGGTAGACACTGAAAATATAGTAGTTTAACATTAAAAATGAGTCTGTTGTCTATTGCTGCTGGCACGATACATCATACATTCCCTCTATAATAATCGTCTCCAATAGTTTACCCACTACTGACGTAAGACTCAATGGTCTAAAATTCCAAGGAGTATCGCTATTATTGTTCGACAACAAATGAAATCCATTTGACACCCTCCAATCATCTGGTTCCGTGGCCAGTGAAGCGAGAAATATCCTGTCCAGAATCTCAGCAATCCCTTCACTTGCTTTCCCACATTACCTGGACTATATCCCTTCCGCCACCAGGAAATCATCTGACATGTTTTCCAAGTTTCCAACACATACTCTTTCATAGCGTTGGTATGTTTGAGCATGATCTGGCGTATCTGCATTTTTACGCTGTGTTCGCATTCATCAATGTATTCGGTAAGGAGCTTCACTGCCTCCTTGGACTCCAGACATGCTACCTCTGTTTCCTCTGATTGCCCACAAACTCACCAGTCTCCTGTTCTTCACAGTGCAACTCGCCAAGGCCTTCTCAAGTCCGTCTATCACTTCCAAGTCCATTGTTAAATTCATTCCTGCCTACAGTGTGACTCGCTGTAGCCTTACCTCAGATATGTCAAACTCAAGGCCCACGGGCCAAATCCGGCCCGCGGTGGGATTATCTTTGGCCCGCGAGATAATATCTAATTACTATTAAAGCTGGCCCCAGTAATCGAAGCGCCTATGGCGTATGATATGGCTAATGCTGAGTTTATTCAGGTAAGAGTTTTTCAGGGTTTTTAGTGTTTATTCGGCAGTCTTGCTCGGCAGTCTTCTTCATAAGAAACGGAATTTGTAAAGTGAAACACTTTGTAGTTATAACAGAGACTGAGACACATGAGAGCAGGCTGAAAAAACGGAGGCAATGAAAGCTGCGTTCGCACGCGTCCGACTGATCCGGCCCGCATGAAGCTGTATTTTGCTCAATCCGGCCCGTGACCTAAAATGAGTTTGAAGTTTCTTTCTTCATCTTGACGAGTTGTTCCATTTTTGTTTGTCTTCTCGGGTTACTTTACGCTATTATCCTTTCCCTGTCTCACTGAGACAAGCCTATACTGAACCCCATGTAAACGATCCCTAAACAATCCCCACACATCCGTTGCGCATTTCCCTGAGTACATCATTTCCCAATTTACCTTCCCAAGTTCCTGCCAGGTAACACCATACATCGCAGACCCCCAATTAAACACATTCCATGCTCTCTTGTTCTATCCCTGTGCCAGGAAAATGTCAGGGAGTTCTGCCCTATAGTTCTGAAATGCTGACCCGCGGAGAGATCTGTCACCTGATCCGTTTCCTTTTCTAGTGTTACATCCAGTATGGACTGTTCGCTAGTCTTACTTTCTTCAGATAGTGACATGAATCCTTTCTGAACAGAACTGATAAATTTTGCCATATCTAGACTTCTTACTCTGGGAATGTGCCAAAGAATATTGTGAAGGTTTCTCTTAACCGTGCCAATAACATGACACATGTCCAAGATCCGCTTCCCGATCGGTTCCCCACCGTTGCAGTTTTTCTTTTTTTGCTTGATCTGGTGCGCGGCTGTATAGAATACTCCAAATTGGGAGATGGCGCCATTCATGTATCTGCGGTCCTCTCACAGTCTATTAACAGACGAACGCTCCACGTTGTCCTGCGATACTATTCCTGATTTGCCATCGCACTCCCTTTACACTATACTAACTGACTCTCCATTTTTCAACATCTATAACATAAGAACACTAAAAGCCATCCTTGCCCTTGTGAGAGTCAAGTGTCTGTGATCGTTGGCAACATACTTCAACCAATGTAACAAACACGCCAGCAGCAGTGAACGTTTAAACTAAGAAATCTTCCGCGAATCCTACAGTTTCCGGATGAACAGGCATATGATTGTTTGCATACATGACATATTTGCCAAAGCTGTTAATTGTAAAAAGGCTTTATTTGAAAACTCCACTGAATTGTCATTAGAAGCAGGCGTTACCTGCACAGATGGACTTTTAATGTAAACACATATTTCATTCCATTCCTCAGCTCTTCTCCGAATTTCCTCTGTGTCAGAGTATAGATACAAGGATTGGTCCACATGCTGAGAATTTGCAACATGTTCCCAAATTGTTGTAAGATGTATACCGGGGAACTCAAATATCTGTCCTTGTAAAAATAGTTCTATGTTTGCCATTTCAGGGAATGGGCTACATAGGGCATCCAAAATAATATGAAATTATCAGAAATAGAAAACAGCAAAATCATCGATTTTCGGCGTTTTTCAACCTCGGCATCTTTCTGATTATCGCTGCTCTGCCGAAGCCTTCTGCGGACTCTATTTGCCACATACATATATCTTCTGGTTAGCCCGTTAAAAACCAGGATTAAGCAGATTGGTAGCAATGGTGTTAAAATGCTGTCCAGTAATTCATATCTTTTCCACACGGGCGAAGGAGCGTTTTCATGTGCGAAGGTGCAACGCCACGGAATGTCAATGACGACGTAAGGTTATACGAAATGAAACCCACACTCTCGAAATACGAGAAACCGACATATTGGAAACCCATGTATACGAAATGAAACCCTCACTCTCACACTGTAACACTGGCAGACACAGAATGAAACCCACACTCTCACACTGTAGTAGAAACTGACAGACGCAGAATGAAACCCACACTCTCACACTGTAACAGAGACTGACAGAACAGAATGAAACCCACACTCTAACTCTGTAACAGAGACTGACAGATACAGAATTAACCCCACACTCTCACTCTTTAGCAGAGACTGACAGATACAAAATGAAACACACACACTCACACTGTAACACTGACAAATACAGAATGAAACCCACAATCTCACACTGTAACAGAGACTGACAGATACAGAGTGAAACCCACACTTCCACGCTGTAACAGAGACTGACAGATACAGAATGAAACCCATACTCTCACACTGTAACAGAGACTGACAGATACAGAATGAAACCCACACACTCACACTGTACCAGTGACTGACAGATACAGAATGATACCCAATCTCACACACTGTAACGGAAACGGACAGATACAGAATGAACCACACACTCTCACACCGTAGCAGAGACTGACAGATACAGTGAAACCCACACATTCACACTGTAACGGAGACTGACAGATACAGAATGAAACCCACACACTCACACTGTACCAGTGACTGACAGATACAGAATGATACCCAATCTCACACACTGTAACGGAAACGGACAGATACAGAATGAACCACACACTCTCACACCGTAGCAGAGACTGACAGATACAGTGAAACCCACACATTCACACTGTAACAGATGCAGAAGTAACCCCACACTCTCACACTGTAGCAGAGACTGACAGATGCAGAATGAAACCCAGACTCTCACACTGTAGCAGAGACTGACAGATACAGAGTGAAACCCACACTTTCACGCTGTAACAGAGACTGACAAATACAGAATGAAACCCACACTCTCACACTGTAACAGTGACTGACAGATACAGAATGAAACCCACACTCTCACACCGTAACAGTGACTGACAGATACAGAATGAAACCCACACTCTCAAACTGTAGCAGAGACTGACAGATACAAAATGAAACCCACACTCTCAGACTGTAGCAGAGACTAAGAGACACAGAATGAATTACACATTCTCACTCTACAGCAGAGGGTTGGATGCAAAAATATGAAATGTATACACTCACACTAAAGCAGAGTGTGACACTTACACTTACAGAGTGTGACATTCGCACTTATGATACATAATAGTTATACACAAACATACGCACTCATGCGCATACGCACAATAAAAACACACACAAACACACCTATGCACACATCCACACTCACATATACACACATAAATACACATACAAATACACACGCACGTACATAAGCACAAACACACATGATACTGATAGTTTAAGAGATGGAGGGAACCGTGGACAGTTCTGGACTTACGGAAAATAAATATTATACTAGGAATGTGATCAAAACAACGCAAAAATCGAGTTGGTCCAGGGCTGATGGAGAACTGGAACGGGTGTCTGTGTACACAGCGGGGATGTTTTATATCTGCTGACACATATGGGACGATCCGGGGTGAGTTTGGTGCCTGAGCAGCCAAAGTGGAGCAACTGAATTAAGAAAAAGTGACCGATATTCAAATAAAGTGTGCAAGAGGAGACCGGGAGGGGTTTTCATGTGTCCCTGGTTCCAGACCACACGGGGGGCAAACCCAATCTATTTATAAATGAAAGAGCAGGTGTGACAGTGAAAATTGGCGAAAATGCTGGAAACATCGATTCCGGATTGCTTGTGGAAACAGAAACACAGAGGAAGTTTCAGGTTGGAAAATGGAAACAGTCATGACGGCTTCCAAATATACTGTGGAATGTTGTAAATAAAGCCGCTCATTGCTCTTTTACTGATCTCATTGCACATTTTGTTCAAATTACACGAAGGGATCAGAATGAGGTAACGCCAATGGAATTGACGTGTTCGTGTTTCATCCTCACAACAATTTCACCTGAGACACGCCGTTGATGTAATTTGTTCTTTCAACAACAATGGTCAGAGGTGGGACCTTCTGTGGGATTCAGAGCAATAGCGTTCACTGCGTCACTCAGATGTAATGTCCGGTAATCTGGCGGATTGAAGGCATTTACTATCCTGTTATTTCAGCCGTTGCAATTCCCGGTAAGCCGCTGTCACTCCTGAAAACGGCAAAAACAGAGAGTTAATTCCGATGTTCTGAAGTGTTTCTCTCGCTACTTTTTTCCACAGCCACCTGTCCAGTCTCCACATTTCAGTCATAGACAATAGACAATAGATGCAGGAGTAGGTCATTCGTCAATTCTAGCCAGCACCGCCATTCACTGTGATCATGGCTAATCATACACAATCACTACCCCGTTCCTGCGCTCTCCCCATATCCCTTGACCCCGCTATCTATAAGAGCTCTATCGAACTTTCTTGAACTCATCCAGAGACTTGGCCTCAAACTGCCTTCTGGGTCAGAGCATTCCACATATCCACCACTTTTTGGGTGAAAAAGATTTTCCGCATCTCAGTTCTAAATGGCCTACCCCTTATTCTTAAACTGTGGCCTCTAGGTCTGGACTCACCCATCAGCGAGAACATGCTCCCTGCCTCCAGCCTGTCCAATCCCTTAATAATCTTATACCTTTCAATCAGATCCCATCTCATCCTTCTAAATTCCAGTGTATACAAGCCCAGTCGCTCCAATCTTTCAACACATGACAGACCCGCCATCCCGGGAATTTACCTTGTGAACCTACGCTGCACTCCCTCAATAGCAAGAATGTCCTTCCTCAAATTTGGAGACCACAACTGCACACAATGCTCCAGGTGGTATCTCATCAGGGCCCTGTACAGCTGCAGAAGGACCTCTTTACTCGTATACTCAATTCCTCTTGTTATAAAGGCCAGCATGCCATTAGCTTTCTTCACTGCCTGCTGTACCTGCATGCTTGCTTTCATTGACTGATGTACAAGAACACCTAGACCCCGCTGTACTTCCCCTTTTCCTAACTTGACTCCATTTAGATAGTAATCTGCCTTCCTGTTCTTGCCACCAAAGTGGATAACCTCACATTTATCCACATTAATCTGCATCTGCCATACATTTGCCCACTCACCCAACCTGTCCAAGTCACCCTGCACTCTCATAACATCTTCCTGACATTTCACACTGCCAGCCAGCTTTGTGTCATCAGCAAATTTGCCAATGTTACTTTTAATCCCTTCATCTAAATCATTAAAATACGTTGTAAACAGCTGCTGTCCCAGCACCGATCTTTGCGGTACACCACTGGTCACAGCCTGCCATTCTGAAAGGCACCCGTTAATCGCTATACTTTGTTTCCTGTCAGCCAGCCAATTTTCAATCCATGTCAGTACTCTGCACCCAATACCATGTGCCCTAATTTTGCCCACTAATCTCCTATGTGGGACTTTATCAAAAGCTTTCTGGAAGTCCAGGTACACTACATCCACTGGTTCTCCCTTGACCATTTTCATAATTACATCCTCAGAAAACTCCAGAAGATTAGTCAAGCATGATCTTCCCTACATAAATCCATGCTGACTCGAAGTGATCCTTCTACTGCTATCCAAATGTGTCGTAATTTCATCTTTTATAATTGACTCCAGCATCTTTCCCACTACTGACGTCAGGCTAACCGCTCTATAATTCCCCCTTTTCTCTCTCCCTCATTTCCTGAAAAGTGAGACAACATTAGCCACCCTCCAATCAGCAGGAACTGTTCCTGAGTCTATAGAACATTGGAAAATGATTACCAATGCGTCCACGATATCTAGAGCCACCTTTTTAAGTACACTGGGATACAGACCATTAGGTCCCGGGGACTTATCAGCCTTCATACTCAACAGTCAATCTAACACCGTTTCCTGCCTAATATAAATTCCCTTCAGTTCATTCTTTACCCTAGTTCTTTTGGCCACTATTACATCTGGGAGATTGTTTGTGTCTTCCCTAGTGAAGACAGATCCAAAGTACTTGTTCAACTCATCTGCCATTTCCTTGTTCCCCATCATAAATTCACCCATTGTCTGTGTCTACCCCCCGAAGAAGAGTCCCGGTTCGGTGCCTGAGTTGAAGA